>NW_013952439.1:889717-900013 GCF_001266775.1 Austrofundulus limnaeus
GTGTGTGTGTGTGTGTGTGTGTGTGTGTGTGTTAAACTATCTTGTTTTATAAAATAATATTGTTTGAATTTCCAATATTTTCGCCACACCGGAAGTACTTTCTGCTCTAATTCCTTTAGTAGTAGAATGTAACTTGGTGTAGTACAACAGCTCACCACATGATGTCGCTTTCACCTCGTATCCATGGAGGTATATACTGTATAACAGTGTTTTTGTTATTCAAGTCTATGCCTGTATCAAAGATGGGTAACAAAACAAAACAACAAAACAAAACAAAAAAGGTAACAGAAGAAGAAAGAATTAGGTTTATTTTACATTTGAAAGAAAATCATTTTATTGCACTTACAACAAAAAACTGCACTGTCTTCATGAAAGCACAATTGTGAATAATATCACAAACTAATTTTATCTGATTATTCTTAAGTTTTATCCATTAATTGCCTGGAAATGACCTCAGTATAACCATTTTAAATACACAAAAATGTTTGCTCTTTTTGTTGTTGTTTTTAAAAACTAACCAAGCTTACAAAACAAAATTAAACAATTTATAAAATCAAAACAATYATCGCCTAACACCCTGTTGTCAGGTGGAATCTGGACAACACAAGTTTCTCTATAATTAAAAAGAAATAACAACAACAAAAGAAAATAAATTATGCAAAGAAACCACAAAACACTTACCATTTGGTGTAACTTATCCTTATAATTTTACTTATTGAACATATGGATAAAATACAGTTTTTTATTGATCTCAAAACAATAACTTACTGATCTATTTAATAAAAAATCAAATCATAAAACTGTAAGAAATGTAAGGCTTTTATTCAGAGTGACTGGCTCTTGTAAATAATATTTTTAAGACAGTAAACTATGTAGACTAGTATTTTTCAGTCTGCATGTTTCCTAAAAATCTTGAGATTTGCAGCTTTAGAATTAAACAAAAATATCTATTTAGTTAATGGCGAGCTTTTTCAAACAGTTACACAATATGCACATAATAACATCATCTTTTTTTCTTTTTCTTTTAAGTTTAAACTACAATGAACCATATTTGTTCAGTGTTTTATTCAGTTAAAACATCCCTTCAGGTTTGAAGTTGAAGTTTAAATCGAAACGCTCAGCTKCCTAACAAGGGTTTTATGAAGATAAGTCCATTCACCAGACTTAACTGAACCCTGGATCTCAGTCTGGGGGAGTTCACAAGCTGAACTGTTTCCACGTAAACAGCACGAGGTTTGGTGAAACTCATAAATGTTTCAACGGTGGCAAGAACCTTCTTTTAAATGAATTTATTTTGTGTTTTTAATCAACTACGGTACAGTTGGGATATATTTTTTGCTGTCTCCTTGAAATGGAAACTCTGGCGCTCGGTTGAAGTGTCCCGTTAGGAAGATTCCCACACTGCCAACGATGAAGAGGAGAATGGCACCCCAGAAACACACCTTGTCGATCATCTTCCCAATCAGTACCCAGCTTTCAATTTCCTTTGAAAATAAAGAGATCGAGGGTTTGGGATCAAAGAGCAACTGTTAGCTTATCACCACCTTGTAAAAAGAAACACTTACAGATCCAATGTCATTTTGCTGTCTTTTGCTCTCAGCGATGAAGTTGCAGGCGTCCACACACTGCTTGATCTCTGGCGCAGCCTGGGCCAAACTTTTATACAGGTTGGCAGTGCTGCTGACATCTATGTTGTTTACTACCGAAGAAGAAGACACTACCTGTTAGATACTGTATGCAGAAAGCAGAAAACAAACAAAACAGCATGTTTTAAGTTTTTTGTTTGTTTTCAGCAGTTAGTATCTTACCTGCAGTAGATAGCAATCTCAACAATCTCAGTTTGACTACAGAAAGAAATTTCAGTGTAAAATCTAACAGACATCTAAACACCTGTTGASTTTATTTTATGTTTGGTATTCAGAAGGATTATAGTCATTCAGTCAGGTTCTGATGTTTTGTCTTTATTTTATTCATAACTATTAGGTAAGGGGTCCTCATAAGGACAATTTGAGTTACCTACAGGGGCAAATAAATGACCTCCCAGAGTAGAGGGGAAACAGGAATTAAAAGGTAGGAAAACAAAGGATTTTTACTGTGATTTGGAAGAATTTGTATATTTGAATATTTTACTAATAAAARAATTAAGTAGGCCCAATGGACAGGTTCTTCTTTAATGAAATGTTTAGTCTCTCCTCCAAGAGACTTCTTCTGTTTGAGGAGTTTCAGGTGAACTCAGACTGAAGACGTTACAGAAGTTGGTGATTAATTAGGAACAAGTGTGTTTAGAATAAATGTTACAAATCTACAAACAGTATCAAATATATTTACAAAATGCTCTGAAATGTAAATGGCACTGATTGAGATTAACATAAAAATAATGTTTATGTTTTCAACAGTTTTTAACTATAGAGAAAAAATATCCATCCATTATGTCCTTCTTGTTCCTAATCAGGGTCAGGGTGGAGG
The DNA here is from genome assembly GCF_001266775.1 of Austrofundulus limnaeus. Classification (NCBI taxonomy): domain Eukaryota; kingdom Metazoa; phylum Chordata; class Actinopteri; order Cyprinodontiformes; family Rivulidae; genus Austrofundulus; species Austrofundulus limnaeus. Next base: position 892,184 of record NW_013952439.1, read on the forward strand.
CCGGAGCCTTTCTCCAGTCTATCACAGGTTCCTCTGTATCCCTGCTCTCAAAAAGGGTGGTGGCCCCTGAATGAGATGTTCTTGTTTTAGCTCTAAACACCTGTTCTCCATCTGTTCCCAGCCCACCCATTTTCACTCAGCAATCATACACCCCAGTGTTTATCCCCTTGATTATCTCATTGTTATTTCTGTGTTCTTTGTCAGTTTGTTTCACTGCTTTACTGGATTTCCTGTTTATTCTTTTTTTTATTTAGTCAACAAAGTTTGTAGTTTGCTCCTGCATTTGTTCTCTGGTTGCCCAACTATGGGTCTAATCCATCCACCTTTTCACAACAGTCCTAATCTTTAAGTTGTTCATTTAAAAACAACTTTATCAACCTTAGTCACGGTGACTTAGGTAATTATTCACAAAAAATATACTTTACACTAAAAAATACCCTTGTAAACATGATCCTGTTTCAAGAAATGTCTTCATCTACAAGAAACAACAAAAAAGGCACCCAAAACTTTGCAGTAATTAAGACAGCCTTGGGTTGTAGTTAGATTAGAAGTGGGGCTGTGACATAACTCTGTTCAAAATATTTTAATAAAGATATTGTTTTGAATAACTTCAAACTTTTATGCTAATGATTGCTTCACACAAAAATGAGGTGCAAAAATATATTAAATGAACTGCAATGAAATTATTGAGAATGGAGTTATGAAGCTGTCAAAAAAAACTTTGGAGCAGTAAACTGGGATCATTCTGAATGCGTTCTACTGCAGGTAAGATGCTGACTACTGATAACTTTGTCAAGACGTTTGKTTATGGGGGTTTGCATCAGTCTCACCGATGGACTGAGTGAGTCCATGTCTCTCCCTCTGTTTGTCGAACAGCATTTCACTGCGAGGCTGTTTCAGCACATATTCCTCAGCTCGCTGCATGAGGCCGAACGAGCTGCGCCGCCGCTCCCTCACGCCGTTTACCTCCGCCGTTACCTCGCTGTCATCTATCAGTGGGGACATACCCAAGAAGCGAGGCACCATTTCTAAGAACAACTACAACAGAAATAAAACTCATCAGTTCCCAACATATTAACTAGCAATCAGACATTTTTGTCCCTATGGCTTACATGCTTGATGCTGTGGGACATGATGTGAGTGCTCGGGCTGCGCAGCGAGAAGTTCAGCACCACAATCTGATTGGTGGCAATGAGAGTGGTGACACTCATGACAAAGATCAGATACCTGTAAGAGAACATCGGAGGACATCTGCGTTAGACAGGAGACTGTTTGGACCGAGCAGGAGACATTAAAAGATGACGCTCAGACTCACTTGCCGATCAGAGGGACAGAGAGGGAAGTCTCAGGCACCTTCTGAGCAATGAGGAAGAGGAAGACAGTTTGAGCCAGCAAGACAGAGATGGACACAGTCAACTTTTGTCCTCCAGCTGTGAGGGGACAGCAAAGACTTAGGAGACACTAGAACACATCAAATTGACTGTTATAAGGTGATGGGCAGCATTTACAGAATGCATTGCTGGATAATACTCTGTAAAATCAATAGGATCTTTAAATAAATCTTTAAATTCTTCTTCTGCTGCCTTTCATTTTATTTGATTTTATTTTGATTGCCTGTTTTTTTTTTAATTCTTTGTTGTGTACATATTATTACAAATGAAATGAATAAATTTCTAAATGAAATTAAATAAAAATAAACACAAACATTGCAACTTATTTTTTCAAACAATCTAGTTATATACTGTAGTTCTAACTGGTTTCTGCATTGGCAAAGCTATATTTTAGTTTGTGGATTGTGCAAAGCTAACATTTTGGTTAGCTATGCACACCACTGATTTTTTCCTATGGTACTTGTAACAGTGATTGACAGCCATCAAGAAAGGAGTATTTTTTGTCACTTTTCCCAAGCTAAGATGCTAGCTTACAGCTGGATTCAATAATGGGATGAGCTGAATTTTACCAGAAAAAGGGCAACTGTAGACTTATGTCTGATCCAAACATTTTATTGGATGTAAAGGACCAACACAGGACCACCCTGATCCCGACCTTACACTTTCTGTCCCTAAACAGACACAATAAATATTGTGATTTTTTGCTGTACTGGTTTACTTTTGTTGTATCCATTCTGCTATAGCGGCACACATTCTACTGCACACAGTCACACATACTGTGATAATATTACTATTTACACAAATATAAACATCACTGTTAAGTTTCTTTAAACCAGATGTTCTCAAACCCCCAGGGGTCCACAAGCCCTGTCTTGGGGGTCCTCCAAAAAATTTCGATAAATTGTTCATTTGGTTTTTATTTTAAAAAATGCATATGGGGAATAATGCACTAGTAAAACAAACATATTAAACCAAACAAAAAAAATAATATTACCATGGCATTTAGGGGTTAAAATAACAGTAAACTATTTTGCATTAACAGCATGGGGTTTATGAGGGGGTACCTGGAAAGGTTTCACCCTTGTAAGGGGTCCCCAGACCCAAAACATTTGAGAACCCCTGCTTTAAACAATGCTAAAGCCGTGGCTTGAGTGATAAAAATACACACACGCGAAGGCGGTAAGCTGAGAAGAAACCTGTCAAACCACCAACCTTAATTTTAACAATTATGCTCACTTTCCAAGTCTTTCCTGAAGTCAAGTTTGTCAAAATTTGCTCTAGAAACATCTTGTTCTGTTACAGCATTAACACCGAATCTCTGTACAATCCACTGACTAGTCTGATCATCTGTGAGAGTGCCCATCTTGTAAGTAAATACATGACATCATGAGTGGATTTTTCTAGTTAAGCTCTTTAGCTTTCCTTTTCGATAATCTTTTACATGTTTAATGGTTTAGTGTAAGCAAAGCTACATTTTTAGTTAGCGGATTAAGAGTTAGCCATGCTACCTTTTTGGTTAGCTATGTTAATTTATGTTATAATTGCTGGTTAAATCAGTAAGGCTTATTAACTTCCTCTGCGTGTAGATTCAGATTTGAAAACATGTACCCAGCATGCTYTTGGTTTGAAGCATCACAGTTTTGTATGTCAATAATAAGTTGGCTGATGATGACTACGGACCTTGTGCAGGGAGGAAATAGGCCAGTACAACCAACGAGGAGATGAGGGAGCAGGGCAAGATGACGTTGATGATGTAGAACAGTGGCTTCCTTTGGATAACCAGATTGAACATGATCTCCTGGTACTCCAGGTCGTCTGGAGTATACTGCTTGTTGAACATCTTCCTGGCCGGGCGATGGACAATGGCCCACTCCCCATTCTCTGTTGGATGAAAATGTAATCAACTGGAGAAAAAGTACTTAAGCCTGTGTGCATATTCTGTACCTGTGAAAGCCTCAGGGTCAATATGAACCCACTCAATAGTTTCCTTCTCTTCCACAGCCAAGATCAGGTCCAGCTCGTTGGCACTGTACGTCTGGGATCTGAAGGGTTTTGGTAACGTTGATTGAAAAGAACAGAAATGAGTTGATGAAGAAAAACGATCCTGCTTGATATTTCTCCAGCTATGCATGGATCACCTGAATACCAGAGTGCARTTTTGATAATCGAAGGGGAAGTAGGTGATTTCAATTGCGCAGGTGCTGCGGTAGATGGCAGGAGGCAGCCAGTACATCGAACCATCGCTATAGATCAACACGTTAGCGTAGTAAGCAACGTCAAACTTTCCATCAATGCTGAAGAGAAGCGAGATTAAAAGCAAAGAGAGTTGACGTCACACTATTTTTCCCTCACATACAAGAACTGATTCCTTTCTGCTTGGAAAGGCCTTACTTGTTCTCCAGGACTATGTCAGGAAGCCAGACTGTGTTGTACGGGACACGAATCAGTCCGATCCCATGATACTCAGTTTCGTTCCAGGCGAGGCGATGATCAGACCATTGCTGTTGATGACATTGATGAGTGAAAGGTTCAGAAGTGACAAAATTTGGACTCAATTTGTAGAAAAAAGGGAAATAAATAAATAAATAAATAAATAAATAAATAAATAAATAAATAAATAAATAAATAAATAAATAATTTTTTTTCTCCAAGTCAGAAATGAAGAGAATAAAAGCTTACAATCTCAATCCACACGTTGGTTGTAAGAGTCTCCTCCTTTTCATTCTGTAGTTTAAAGAAATAATCGTGAATGTTTCCTTTACATGCATTTATTGTCTTTGTAAACAACCATTCTTATGCGAATGTTGATAAAGCAGTCACACTATTGAGATCAACTTTCCTTTCATATGTTTTTTGGCATGCATCTCATTCTGCAGTTTTTGTGCTGCGTCATCAGTTTATATATTAAAACATTCAACTCCTTCAGGTCATTCCGGCTAGGACTTCTGGTATTTTAGCAATTGATACCGTTTGAGATATTCAACTTTTTTCTGCCATTTTTCTCTCATTGAAAATTAAYGGAGCTGTCTTMAACATCGATTCTTTACAGCACTTTTCACCTTTTATTCTTCATTTATTAACTTCTTTGGGCTAATTTCGGATTGATTTTAGCTTTTTGTGCATCCTTAGCTTCATTCTGCTAACTTCATCTGCTTTCTGTGCCTTTAAAACTTTTTAGCTAATTCCAACTTGTTTAAGCTTTTTTCAGCTAAATCCACCTTTTTATAATAATTTCCACTTCTTACTGCTTCATTCAGCAAACATGCTCTTTCTGTTTGTGCTAATTTCAGCAGATAATGGCATCTAAATCAGAGAGCAGCCAGTTGTCACCTGCCTTTCAAACATGCTGAATTTAGATGCAATAACAGCAAACCACAATCACTTTCATATTTGATAAACCACACTGCAGTGTTAAATGATTGTACATTTGCATATCCTCCTCCCAGTTATTTACATGTACTGATAATCATCTTTTCACATGTGCAAACTTTTGATAAATGAGCCCCGTATTGCAGTGGGATGCGCTCTTATCCTATTTGTGTATTTGTTTTCTAACAAGCAGAAAAATGCAGCTCTCACCAGGGAGATAAGATTAGTGAGCGTCAGCTTGATCTGAACTTGAACTTTGTCCTCAGGATTAACCACTGGACGAATGTTCTTGTTGTAGCCTCGGAATATGTCTTTGATCAGAATTGATTCCTCGTTACATTCCACTGTGGGAGCAAAAAAAGAAAACAGAAAATCTGAGAAATATGTACATTCAGTAACAGACAAAAAGTCCACCCACTTTTAGATAAGGTTGCACATCAGAAAATAATAAACAGTATCTGGTCTTTATCTGGCTCTAAAGTTATTTAAATGTACAAAAATACTCTTTAGATTCCGTTGTAATTGAAAAGCTGAAACATTGAGAACCACTTTTGGCAGCAATGACCCTCAGTAGTCATTTTTATGACCTTATTGTGTTTTTGTTTACTTTGTTTCAACTCTTTGACGTCTGCAAACATTTCCTTGCAGCTCATTTATGGTCCCATCACAGCGCTTCAGTCAGGCTGAAGTCTGGACTTTGACTGGATCACTGCAACATGTTGATTCTTTTTTTCTTTTTTCAGCCGTTCTGCTGTGGATCTGCTGCTGTGTTTGGGATCATTGTCCTGTTGCATCATGACCCGGTTTCATCTGTCAGGCAGACAGTCTCACATTTGGACCCTAAAGTGTTTTAGTCCGCAGAGGAGTTCATGATCGTGAGGTGTTCAGGTCCTGTGGTTGAAAAACAAGCCTAAATCATCAGACTTCCACCACCGTGCTTGACAGAACTTTGACCCACTAATGACAGCCTGTAGATTGTGAGATGGAGCACTGCACAGTCTGACACTGGGGTGGATTTATTGAGACAAGACCAACAGCTGTCCTAAATGTCTTTCACTTGTGAATGATGTAGAATACATGTCAAATACAAGGCCCGTGGGCCAAAGTGGCCCGCGGATGACTCCTGTGTGGCCCGCCGGGGAGGGTCCCCTCCCAAAAAAAAATGTTTTTTTTTTAATTTTACATAACATGAAATTTGTTTCTTATGTTAATGGTAAACTTTAAATTTATGATTAAATGCAACAAAATAAATTTAATAAAAATAAATGAAATAAAAATAAATTTGACAAATTCCTGTCCCTGAGCTGTTGGCTTGAAGTAACTGAGCAATTTAGTTGGATAGCACAGTATTAATGTCTGAAAATAAACTGCTTTAAAGTCACCATCAACCATAAACTATCTGCCATAACACAGCTACTCACTAGAAACTCATCAGTAGCTGCGTTTCCATTGACCATGAAAATGCGCAAATTAGAATTTCGAAGATAAATTTGCTCGATGGAAACACGTCAATTTAGAAAAAAATTACTTTTTTCGACAAAATGGTTTTGCTCTAGGAAGAGGCAATTGCAAAACTGTGCTTTTTCGACATTAACAGAATATCAACACAGCTTTGCGCACATTTGCAATGGAAACGCAGCTATTGAGTAAAACTTTATTTGTTTTACTTTAAATAATATTTCTGTATTTATTTCAGTTTTAGTCAGTTGTATAATTAGTTCTTATCAGTGTTTAAAAGAGGATGCGTTAAAACACTTTTTAGTCAAAGTTAAACATGAAACGTCAAAGTTCATTATAACTGGCCCTTCAGGGCCACCATCACGCTCATGTGGCCCTCGGTGAAAATGAGTTTGACACCCCTGATGTAGAATGTCGGACTCCAAATTGTTTGGAAATGACCTCTAACCTGAACAGCTGATTCTCTAAGGCTATTGCTGATGTCTTTCCTTCTTAGCGTTGTGTTAACACGTTGTGTCAGCTCCAACGCAGCAAACTCACAAAACTTCTGCTTTCATAGAAATGATCTCAGTTTCTAAAGATCAGCCAATTAAATACAAATTCAGCAGCACACAATTTCCTTTCTCCTTCTTATGACTGTATGTGTGAAAGGTCAGCACTTAAGATCATAATGTCATTAAATTGAATAAGATCTTTCATCTGTTCTGTACAACATAAAACGAACTTTAGGTCACTTTGCAAAGCAGCTCAGGAACTCGTCGTCATTAAGGTTTAGTAAAAATGGGGACAGTTGCACTCTGCAAACATTCCTGGAGAGCTGTCAATTCCTGGGTCCTGCTGGTCCGTTCAGACACAATCATGTAACTGACTCCCGGGACATCTCTGAATAGTTATATCAGAGTAATGACAGTGCTGGGACACCTGAGGCCAAGTTTTTAATCATTTAATATAGTGAAGCATTACATTCAGGGCCAAACAAGCTGAAAACCCAAATGTGTGAGTAAAACTGTGTTTTTAATCAGTAGGCTACGTCTCTGAAGAAAACTTATTTTTGATGGTCAGTAAAACTTTTGTTAAATCTTATTTATAACGTCAGGGCAGCACAGCTAAGCAAACAGTTTGGTTCACTAACCTCTAATCCACTAAACAGATAAAAGAAATTATTGGAAGCTAACGCAAACAGCTAATATGACTGTCGCCTGTGACAAAGTTGAAAACTGGTGGGACTGGTTTAATTTGAAGGTGGGTGGGATCATCTGTGGACAATCAGCCAATCCAAATCAGAGTTATAACTCTGTCTTTTTTGTGATACTTTCAGATTATTCCTTTTAGAGAAAAGCATTTCTTTGAATCATTTTGTATTTTTATGAACACTGTTTGAAGTTCGTCAAAAAACAAATAGCAAATACTTTCTCTATTTTTAGCTAATTTTTGTATTTGTTATTTAAATGTCGTTAAATGTTACTTTATTTCTGCTCTTAGTTTGGAATTTAGCTGTTAAAAGATGCTTCATCCATRTACACAAGTATAAATGATCAATTTAAAATGCATCTTTGTGCCGCCTGTGAGCACATTTGGGCAGTGTATTTATAAAAAATATCAAAACAACCTT
>NW_013952439.1:901898-904112 GCF_001266775.1 Austrofundulus limnaeus
TAGATAGATAGATAGATAGATAGATAGATAGATAGATAGATAGATAGATAGATAGATAGATAGATAGATAGATAGATAGATAGATAGATAGATGTTTTTATCAGCTTTATGAACAATCTGTACCAGAATTTTGCTTAGAATTTGAGGCACTGCAGGCAGGTCAGTTCAGGGTCTGGACTCTGGTCCTCCTCAGCCAAACCTTTGTAAAGTGGGAGGAATGTGGTTTTGTATCGTCTTGTTGATAAATGCATGAATGTTCATGGAAAAGAAGGCAGCATACAGTACACTTTATAAGGTAAACTCGTTCAAAATATAGTTTATCAGCCAATCCCACAGCAGCAACTCAGTTCCTTTAGACATGTAGACACGATGAAGATGACCAGTTCAAACTGAACATCACAACAGGGAAGAAAGGGGATTCACGTGACATCAGGAAGAAAGGGGATTCACGTGACATCAAATGTCGCCAAATCACAGATTTCAACCAAACAACAATCAAGTTGCTACACAAATGCCTGTGTGTCCAGATGCTGCTAAATGTATCAACAAATCTGAGTAAAGTTTTGACTGACAAGTGGTTGTTGTTGCCACACATAATCAGTCTAACTTTGCTAAACAACAAAATAGCATGCTGGTTGCCAAACTGCAACGACCCACTTACCTTTCATGGTCCCCAAAACCATTAAAACTCCGAAAAATAACCCAAACCCACACRCAGCCATGGTTGTTTCAAGATGGCTCTAATCCACGCCACCACACTGTGTTTAAATATAAAGTGTGAGGGAGTGAAAGACGGTGAGAGTAACGACGAGGGGAAGAGCCTTAAATCCCCCACCCCTCATATCAAACACCCTGACTGTTGTCCAACCCTGCTGTCTGAGTCCGCGGCTCAGATTACACAGCAGCTGGAGGCACTAAACCAGGACTTCAAGCAACACTCTGGTCATTTGCAATAATCATCACTGAGATCATTAGACAACAGCCGCGGCRTTGGACGTGCCCRTTCACRTTGAGCWGACGGAAGCGTTGAAACCTTYAAACCTTCTGTCTTKTTTCATATGTGATGTAGTTTGTGTGGTTTAAACTGAAGAGACAAACAGAGACTTGTAAAACTCACAGGTGCAGCAAGGAGAAACAGGTGACCATCCATGTGGGCCTGCTCCCMCTCTGCTATGTGACAAAGTATTAATACATCCTATCGTCTTAGACTTCACGTGCAGCAGTCCTGCAGGCCAGATTAAAGCTGGCGGCAGACATTAGCTCATATAAACCACTAAAACACCCAAAGTCTCTGGTCTGCATCATCATAAATCATCTGTTTTCATGGCCCCTACACCACATTCACATCGACATCTGCCCAAACGGCTCACCGAGTACAGCTCTTTGTTACAGTGAGTTACAGAGAGTGGCTGAAGTTGTGTGTTTCTGCTGTGGGAAGGGCAACAATCTGCGTTTTGGAATGTGCCATGTGAGTTTCTCAGTATGTGATGTACTTCTAAATATACACTCAGGAAAACAGAGACGAGCTTCCTTAAAGGTAACTGGAGCTGGCAGGTGGCGGGTTGTGTGTCTCACATCAAGACTCAAGAGACTGACGAGGGCCAGAGTGGTCCAGCTTCAAACTCTTCTCTCCAAACTGTAGGGTTTATATAGAACAACAACAACAACAACAACAACAACAACAAATAAATTCCAACTTAAGGCCTAATATTCCTTGAAGGAATGCACGTTGTTTTAAACTTTCTATATTATGTATAAACATTTGATATAGCAAAAAATGTCAAATCTCAATTTGCAGTGGCCTACACATCAAGTGATTTGTATGCTCACAGTTTCTCTCTTATGTAGCCGCTTGGTTTATCCACCAAACACCTGTAAATATCAGGCCACTTGCTAACATCATCATCCTCCCATTCAGTAACTGTACACGGATCTGGAAGCTGATTCCCATTCGTAAAAGTTACATTTTTAAAGTAGGCTTTATTGATCCCATAAGGAATTTAAATAAAAAAGGATTTTTTGAAATAATAAATGGTGTCAGTGAGCAGTGCTGAGCATGATTTGCATATATAACAGATGTACATTAGCATACATTTTTATCAATGATTTATTTAATAGGAACCCTGACTAGTTGTAACTTTAGACATTGTTTGCCAAACATTTTCTTCAAGAAAAAAAAAAACAAGTTTGTAAAAGTATGGTTTAGTTTAAAAG
>NW_013952439.1:908345-921978 GCF_001266775.1 Austrofundulus limnaeus
TGTGTGTGTGTGTGTGTGTGTGTGTGTTTGTGTGTGTGTGTGTAGGTCAATATCTGCACACCTCACCTCCACAGACCTGACTGGGTTTAACACCATCAAAGGTGATAATCAAGTGAACACCCCTTTGAGTTTTACAAGCTTTAGACCTTAGACTTTATTAATCTCAACAAAACAAGTTGTGGTTTGGTATGAGACTGATGGGTTTTCACCTGGTCTACATGGGCCGAGTCCTTTGTCAACTGTGAAGCCCGAAAAAAGTGGCTAGGAATTTGGACAGTCTGGTCTTCAGCTTTATTATGTCTTGTCGCCTTGCAACCATGACAAAGCTAAACAGAAGCAAGAAATATATTGAAATGAGCTAAATATTACTATATTATGATTATGAATATCATAAATTAAAAAAAATTGCTTGGATGCAATACATGAAAAACTAAGGGACCTACCATACCAGCTCGTTTGATTTCTGACAAGAATAAAATTAAAAATTTTGACAAAAAGCTGCTTTAAACTTTAAATTTTTGTACCACCAGATTATATTTTAAAACTGTATCCTTTCTCTTGCTTCGTTTGCCATTAAAAGCAAAAAAATAAAAGAATCTTGACCTGCAATGCATGGGGATAAGGTGGAAGGATCCTCAAATTGTGGGGGAAGCATTTGTGGGCCTTTGAATTTGAACAGTCTTCAGCGCATCGCTGTGATGTAATCGGCCTTTAAATTCAGCCTTCGAAGGATGCAGCCCCTGAATTTGAACACAGCCAACATTAGACAACAATTTGAAGTATTGCACAAAACTTTACTTTCGAGGTTTGACCTAAACTTCTATATTTTTGGCATTGCCCAACGTAAACTCATTGTCACTGTGGCCCCCTTTGTGAATGAGTTATAAGACAGACGGACAGGAGGGATAAAGGAGAAGACCAGGAAAATGGTGCACATGCAGAAAATGAACCAGGAGCACACGGAGGGTTACTGCCGAAAAAGCTGAGCTGGCTTTGTCTTATCAGCCGGCCTCAGCTGATCTCTGGACTCCCAGATTGAGCAACACGTCAGGAGAAACGACATCAGTCAGAGACAAAGAGTCAAGCGAGGCGAAACACAGAAACGACAAGTTAAACATCCAGAGAAGCCCCCACCGCCCCACCCCAGGTACAATGACAGACAGAACGTCTCAGATGAGATTTAGGGGAGGAGTATGACAGATTTGAGAGCRCGGGGAGGGTCAGAGGCAGGGGTCTGGCACAAAGAAATTGTGGGGACAGCCAGTGCTWAAAGGAGGCAAGCACTCATGTGAAGCTCGGAGGAATTCAAGGATAAACGACAGAGAAGAAAGGGATCAGAGGCAGACTGGTCCAGCAGCCCCCCGCCCAAAACTGGACTTCAGCATGGGTGTGAAGAGAAGGGCTGCTGCTGCTATCTTGGTCCTGCTCCTGTTCCTCGGCACACTGTGGTTCTGTGAGTATGTGTGTGTTATTAGTGTTGAACTAATAATTTATTTAATCTGTTGTTGAAAACACATTTAGTCCAGATTAGGCTGATGAAGGCAACAAGATCCAACATCCTGAAAAATGATGCCACATGACTTTTATTCTGAGGTGATGATTATTTTTAGTTTTTTATTGTGACATTTCCAGAGTTATGGTTCGGTTTCAAAAAGGTTTTGCATAATACATAAAAAAAATCCTTCTCGTATCTAGTTTATAAACAAAAAACAACTCCAAAAAGTTTGTAAATCTTTTTGTAACAAAGCTGAAACTGTGATCATGTGATCTCTTTCTCTCGTTTAGATTAAGCTCTGCATTCCACCTCTGCTTTCCTATAATAACCCTGTTAGGAAGATTAGGATCAGGATCTCAGTCTTTAGTAGCAACACTTCAGTTTTCTCTTTTTGTTTCTCTTTACTAAAATTTTGGCCCAATTCTTGGTCCGGATAGAAATACTTTTCCAACCGATGTTTTATTTAAAGGGATTTCACAGTTTTTCTTTGTGAGTGTGAGTTGCATTAATGAAAAAAAAAATCAAAAAATGCCTTTTGGAAACAAAACAAAGAGAGACCGAAAAGCCTAACTTGTATTAATTTTTTGATTTCCAAGAAAACCATAAGGCAGCGGTCAACTCAACTAGATCTGCCTAAAGAAATTTTTCCTCTAACAAAAAGTCAATATTTGCACATCTTGTTTGTCACACTAATTAATGTAAATGTTAAACAAAGCTGCAATGCTTAAACTAAATCAGTAAATGTGAGGGAAAAATAAAAAAGTTGCTTTTAAGAAAATGTGAGCCAGTAATTAAAAAAGTAATAATTTATTCTACTGAAACTAGAGAATGCTCAGGGTCCCGATAAGCCTTCATTTGGGCCCTCATCCACACCACAGACCGTCAGTTGAAGAGTCCTATTAGTTTAGGTTTGGCAGTTAAAAGTCTAAATCAAACAAGACAGCAGTAAAACTTTCAATCATTGGACAGACGTTATCAGTCACAAAGTCAACAGGTTCAGTGTCAGCGGGTCACAGAACCAGAGAAACCAGAGACCCGTCTGTGGGTCAGGATGACCCGACATTTAGGCGTCACAAAGAAATGACCAGAACCTGTTTTCTGTAAAAAGGTAGAAGCTAAACACAGAAAGCAGTTGTTCTTGAAACAGTTCTTACTGATGGTGTGGCTTTTGTTTGTATGTGGGTCTGCAGTGGACTGAGGACCCATGGGGGCTGGGGGGGAGGGACTCTGTTAGCACAAAGAGCTTCTAAAGAAAGCTGAAGCAGTTTGGCTTCCCTCAGACAACTGAAAGATGATCCCACTGTGAGGCTGTTGTTCAGGGGGACAGAGGACCCCACACACATCCACACTTTAAATGGTTTTAAAGGTGAACACTGTAATCATGACTGCAGCAGATCTTTGCAATGTCGATGTACAGACAGTGAAATATTCTTTCAACCATTCGACCATTAYTCTTTTATTTCTGGTCTTTAATTTTTTATTTGCTACTCCTGCAGCTTTGGAAAACCCATAAAAACACATATATGATCAGGATTAGTGACACAAATAYGATTTTGGTCACATAAGTTAAATAAATTAGGCTCAGTTCTCCTAAAATTCTTTTTAATCTGTTTTAGATCAAACGTGAAACACTGCCGTTACTTCATTAGTTTGCCAGKGTCCAAAACACACCCCTTGACGAAATAGTAATGCAAAAAATAAAATAAAATAAAATAAAAATAAGAAAGAGAAACTAGAGAAGATGCATTTCTCAAAATTAGCTGAATGATTGCTGAAATTTGCTGAAGAACCCAAACTGTTTAAACAAAAACTTCAAGGGGCAAAGAATAGCTGAAATATGCAAATAAAAAATAAAAAGTAATAAGTAAAAATATAGCTAAAAGGGGCAAAAAAAGCTGAAGAGGACAGAAAGAAGGAACAAAAGAAAAGTTTAAGTAGCCGAAGAAGATTAAATTATAGCAGAAAAGGTCAGATGGCTAAAAGAGTAAGAAAAAAGTTATAATCAGCAAAATAGAAGCCAAAGGAAACTGAAATTAGCATAAATTATTTTAAAAAGCTGAACCAGAACCAAAAATAACACTCACTGTAAAGATTTGTTTGCATTTTCAAGGGTTTTATGTTTTATGTTGAAGAGGGCTGAAAAAGCTTAACATCTCCAAACTGCTAAATACTAAAAGTCATAGCCAGAACGTCCTGAAGGAAATGAACATTTTGATACATGAAATACTGAAATAGCACAAAAATTGCACGCACAAATGCCATGGCGAGTAAAAGTGATACTAATTTAGGCTAGCTATAGCACTGTTAGCTGATAATGCTCAAATAAAATAATGTTTTTGGCTCAGCCATGGTGYTTAACTCTTCATGAAAAAGAAAATATATTATCCAACTTTTCAAAGTATAAATTTGCCACTTGTGAACCGTGAATTAAAACAGAAAGTGTTTATTTATTTATTTATTTATTTTTAATCAGGACCTGAGTACAGTACAGCTTAACTCCTGCCTTGCTGTGCTGCATTCAAATGCAGTAGGATAACTCAGAGCTTAGCTCAAACACAGGCATTTAACAAATTGATTAAAGGTATTATGAACTACAGAAGCCAAGAACGAACATTTTCAACTGATAATTTTTTCCATGGTTTTCTCGTGATAATGACATATTATGTTAAAACTTCATTTATTGCTTCTGTGAAATAATGGTTTTGAAACTTTTTATCATATGGTGACTTCGGCCTTTGGGGTTCATTCCAAGACCATTTTTGTTTCAAATGAGACATGAAAATCCCTGTCACTGCTTTCTCTCAGTGTCTTTTGCATAAAATAATTTCCTCTGTTCTCCGTTAGGATGAACTCGTCAGAACTTTTGATTTTGTCCGATCTTATTACTTAACCGTTGGCAATTATCGTTATTAGTTTGAGGTTACTGCAGGAAATTAAAAATCTGGAAATGACTGCATCGTTAACAAGTTTTTATTAAATGAAACATAGAAGTTAAAAACCTTCTACCTAAATGATAAACCTTGAGCTTTGGAAATAAAAAGGACATTAAATAAAATACTATAATGTAAACTTACTGCTTTTGTTTCTTTTCGCTGTTTCACTGCAGACGGAGGTTTGGATTACCACTGGGATTCTTGTTTGAAAGGTTACAATCATGCTAACAAAGTAAGAGTACAAGCAATTCTCTAGAAAATTTTACACATCACAAAATTGATTTAGTGAAGCAGATGGGCGGTGAAAGRATAAACCGCATGAGGTTTTTTTCTCTTCTCTGTCCTCCACATTTACACACATCCCTCTGCTAGGCCCACCAGCTGTCCAACAGCAGCAGACCAGAGGTGTCCAAGGACCCCCCTGTCCTCTCCATTTGCCCTGGCCAGAACTTCCAGTTGTCTGTGCTGATCTCTCACCTACTGGATGCTCCGGATCACACCTCTGACACGTTGTTGCAGCCGTACCTGTCCAGCTGGGATGAGCTTGTGAAGTAAGATCATGCATCAGAAATCTGGTCAATATATTTATGTAGCACATAAAAACAACAGAAGTTGACCACAAGTCAGCAAAATGAACAGATAAAACAACAACTAAGAAACACAGAAATGTGAAAAAAATATGTCAAACTAATTTGAAATACAGAAATACAACATAAAAACATCATCTCTAAAAGAATCTCAAACTCTGCCAGAATAAAAAGCCAAGCAGTAAAGATTGGTCCTAAGCATAGATTTAAAAAGTCTCAACAGTGTCAGAGGTTCAAATTCAAAAAGCTAAACCATTCCACAGATTTGAGGCAAAAACTACAAAAGCTCAATCACCTCTAGATTTTAGTTTGGATATAGGAGTAGCAAAGAGAAACTGGTTGGATGACCAAAGTTTTCTTACTGGAGCGTGAAGGAGATCACATGTATGAAGGGGCCATTTTTAAAACTTTAAAAGTAATCAATAAAATCCTAAAAAATCATACAGAGATGATTTATCTAAACCAGCATACAAAGCATTAAAATAATCTAAAGACCCTGTCACACTAGACAAATTGTGCTGATTTTTGAAACATTGTTCATGTCTAAATTGCTAATAAAAGTTGTATATTTGATCAATTTGTTCAAATTACATCATTTATACACCAAAAAGATGCTTCCTGTAAAATTTTTCAATTCCATCTTCAATGAAGATGTCTTTAAAATGCTCATAAGTTGGCATAAGTTKTCTAGTGTGACGAGGCCTTAACTAAGAGGTAATAGAAGCATGAATGTTTTTGGTCAGGAGATRTGACTTCACTTTGGCAATAAGTCTTAGTTGTGTTTTTCTGTTTGTCCAGTTTAAAGGCACTACTAAAGATAACACCCAGATTCCTGAATAACTAAGCCAAGAGACCAAGGTTGTCAAGATAAACACATTTACCAAAACTGTTGACTTTAGCCTTACTTTCATTTAGATTCCGGAAATTCAATTTCAACCAGATTTTTATGTTGTTCAGACAACTCAGGAGAGGTTGGGGTGGATTTACAGAGCCTGGCTTAATGAGCAGATAAACCAAATGTCATCAGCAAAACAGTGGAAATGAATCTTATAATTTCTATAAAAAAAAGGATCCCAAAGGCAACACGTAAAGACAAAAAAAAAAAACAGAGGACCTAGAATAGAGCCTTGAGGGACCCCACAAGTCAAAGGAGCTGTAGAAGAGAAGCATTAATGAACAGAGAAGCTCTTATTCGTCAGGTAGGATCTGCTGACCACAGTATTAAATTATTGATTCTGAAAGGCGACGTACATTTCTGTGTTGCAGGTTCATGGATTCTCTGGGCCCGATGGTGAGTCTGATATCAAAKGAGATAGAAAGCAAGACCTCAATAATCCGTCAGCTGGCCCTGCTGTCTGAGGAGGGCCCTGACGCTGAGTTTCAGCCAAACGTGAATTCAAAAAACTCTGTGAAGCCACAAACCCCGCAGCACACGGGCGCCTACCGCTCTGTGCACTCCATGATCAGGGCAGAGCTGGACGGAGCCGTGGTCAACTTCCACCACCAGACGGACTCCGGATGCCGGACTCTCCTGAGGCTGCATCGAGCTCTGCTGTGGCTGAAGCTCTTCTTGCAGAAGCTGGCTGAGACGAATGGGGGCGGCCGCCTCAGGAGCCCCTCGGAGCTGTGCCGGGAGGCCTAYCAGAGCACGCTCGCTCAGCACCATACCTGGTTCGTCCGCAGAGCTGCCGAGCTGGCCTTCATCGCCATGCCTGAGCGGGGGTTCTTCTTCAAGCTGGTGTGCGTGCATAACCAGGAGGAGCTGAGCAGGGTGCTGAACAGAGCGGTGGCGGCCATCGGGGAGGTTTATGACAGGACTCAGAGGGCCTTAGAGGAAAATGGCATGCTGGATTTGCCTTAAAGAGGATTCTAAATTCACCTTCTGCTGCTGCTCTAACTTATTTTGTAGTGAACCCTTGGATCTTTGGAAAAATGAACTGGATCAACACATTTCCTACAAACATGGCTGTCAAATACAAGGCTAGACTGTAAACTTTGTCCTCCTGACCAAACTGAGTCCTCTTTAAAGACAAGTTAAAGATTCTGACAATGRTATAGGCCAGGGGTGTCAAAMTCACTTTCACCAAGGGCCACATCAACAWTATGTTGGCCCTCAAAGGGTCRRTTGTAATTACTTCAAGGTTTCATGTTTAACTTCAATTAAATGCAAAACATCATGTTCCTCATCTCATCACTRAGACTGAGCACGACTAAAAATCAATAACTGAGCTCTACATGGTATTTCCTCCATAGAAACARWGTTTTAACACRTCTTCTTATAAACACTGAAAAGTACATGTACAACTGGATAAATGTGAAATGCTGAGTAGCTCCATTCTGAACTCTCACACTTTCCAACAGGGAATTCCCACTGGAGGGGCATTCCAGTTTAAATTTGTACCTTGTAAGTGAAATTCCCATTCTCCAGTCTGGRCCACAGCAAAAGTAGTCGACAAAAATGTAGTGAAATTGAAATTTACATGGCTACTTTTGAACCCYGTGTACCTCCACCTGGTRGCATGTTGGTGTTTTGCAGGTAAAATTATCAACATGCATTATGGGAGATGTAGTTAATGCTGGCTTTAAAGTAGCATACACTTATTTTAAGACATTATTACATCGTTAAATCAGGCCACATGAAATACAATGGTGGGTTACATTTGGCCCACGGGCCTTGAGTTTGACACCYGATGTAGGCTGTGAATTATTTAACRTGATGGTTCCGATATTTTGAAGTGGGGTTCTGGGAAAAACATAAGCATTTAGTATCTTAACTATTTTTAGGGATTTTTTTTTCCTACTTTGGAGAAATAGTGTTATTTTGACCAGCTTAATGTTCTAAATGCGAGAGTTTAAACCAAAGTGGATTTGAAGTTAATGTAAAAAGCTTATAAACCTTTAAATTATTGTTGTGTTTGCACTACATTATCTACAACAGAGAGGATGTTAATTATGTGTTCCCTTTCCAAAGAAGCCTCCTTTAATGCTCTGATGTGACTTGTGGGCACAGTAACTTAAAATCATACCATATACATCACCAGAAAGGTAGTTTTTCTTTGCTGAATCCAGGATGTCTCATGTTTTTGTGCCTGCCAAATGTGACTTTTTTTAAATGAAATGTATTCCATGATTAAGTGTAATTCATTCCTCTTGGTTTAGTGTTCTACCTCAGACCTGTCTCAGTCCTGGTGTGTTAGTGTTTAAAGTACAACAAGACCAATTGTTTGTAATTAAAGTGGCATTAAAGAAAGTGTGCTGAACAAAACACATAACACAGTGTTTCAGTAAACACACTGTGAGTCTTAATTGGACAGTTTTGCACATCAGTTAAACATTTTGTATCAAGTTCAGAATAATTACATATCTCATTGGATTATAAATTTGTCTTTTTTTCATGCTATTGTAGTTTTGCATCTAAACTGTTGTAATGTAAACAAGTATCCAGCAGAGGGCGTTAATGCTGACCTCCATGTTTACTTACTTGGTGACGTGGCTGATTTAATCAACACTTTTACCTGGACCCATGGTACCCTTTGGTATTTATAAAGGCTTAATAAATATTCAAGCTTTAAAATGATTATAAATAGATATATAAAACATAGACATACATATCCTGGACCACATACAGAATAGCAAGCATCAAGCAGTCACCAGTCTTCAATACACTATTTGTAGCTCTAATGCTACATAATCCTGCCTTTTCTCTGTAGAGCTCTGTCTTCCTGAGGAAGAGACAGAAGAAAAGATCAACCGAGGCAGAGAAGCTTGAAAAGCTCAGGTTGTGTRGGAGGCAGGAGCTGAAAGGAAGTTAACCTCACCTTTAACCCTCTCAAACAGCTCTGAGTTGTTTAAATACCTCCTTTTGAGCAATTATTTGTTCAATAATCCAGGAAGTGAGAGAACTTTGACTCGACTGACAGATTTCATCTACTCAAATATAAAAAAATATAGTTAAGATCTTTTGAAGTGGGGCTTTGTGGAAAGGTTATGGGTAATTAACATCTTACCTGTTGTAGATAGTTTTCTGAGCATCCTCAGTTTGGAGTAATTGAGTTTATTACTGAACAATGAGTTAAAGACTAGTCTGAACAGGTCTAAGATCAAAGTAGTGTAGTGTCCAAGAGTAGGGGCCTCTTCTCAGGAATGCACAGATGTGTTATGTCTCTTGGTTTTCCAGCTTCAGAGCTCGGCACATATTACCATTTTAGGAAGAGGAATGCTTAAGGTATACCGTGACAAAATTTATGAGGCCTCTGTTGAACTACACTGTGCAACCTATAAAGAGGCTTGTACACCCCTACCCTTGGCCTTCGTACTTCATCTTTCTTACTTGGTGAATCATTTGGCTTGGAGGCCATAATTTGGTTTTTGGCTGTAATCTCCTGGACTGCAAAATAAAGATTCTTGCTGTTCAACCAGCCTGTTTCAGAGTTTTCCCTCTTCATTGAGCAGCAGCAGTTCCGCAGAACCAGAAGACATGGTTATTACACCTCAGTAGCTTGATGCCATTTAAAACATGTCCTGTTAAAAAAAAACCAAAGCAAACAGTACTTTAAAAACATTTATCACCATTTACATATAATTTTATGCACATTTGTAACTGTAAATATAGCTGAAAACCTGTTTTAGGAAAGCAAAAATCCACAGCTTGGTCAGAATGAACCATCATTCCTCCAAACAGAGGTTGTTTAATGAGTTATCTACAACAGGTAAGATATTATTTGTGCCTACAGGACCCCTTGTTTAAAGATCTGCGCAATAGTGAACATGTGCTTTTTTGTTCTTTTTACACATTATCACAACACAAATAAAAACAGCTCTTACATTTTTTAAACCAAACAGCAGAATGTCTGCAAAATCTCCCTACAAAATCCACTGGTGCTGCAGATTATCCTACATTACAGWTTATATCTGTCTGAAGCCTTTTTTGACATTTGCAAAAGGCAGGGAATTATTTGACCCTATTTTAAATCACCACAAGTCACAATCTTTTCTTGACACTTGAGCTCAGAAATGTAAAGAATATAAGAATAAATGACTGAGACACAGAGGCACAACAAAGACTGAGTTTCCTTAAATGACATTTATTATATTCTCTATCTGGATTGTGATAAATATGAGCAAAAATATACACACGGTTAAAGCAAGGGAGGAAAAACAAGTACAAATTTCAGCCATAGGGGTGAGATATCTGAACAAGTTTCAACACTTTATTTTTTTTTTATCTCTTCAACAATTCGTTCACGGCAATCCTAAGTAAACAGTGCATCTGAACTCGAAGAGGAAATGTGCAGGCAATGATGCTTCTTGTTTTTAATCACCAGTTGAAACATGAACAGTTGCCTCTTTGTGCACCGTGTGCAGTTTTGAAAGTGCTTTGAGGGTTAAAGTCCTTGATTGCAAGCGTCAAAATCTCATTTAAAAAAAGGCGGAAAAGAATCAGAAAAACTGGCAAAACCATTGAACCTAAAACAAACTGATGTTTTTTTGCTTTTCATTGAACTAACTTATGAAAACATATATCCACTCGCTTTTGAGCAAATGCTTTTATTAACAAAGCCATCACTTTAATATTGCCTTCATATTTTCCTGAATCAAATACACCGCTTCCCATTCTCTTCATGATGCGCTGTTTAAGCACAACCTTCCCGCTAAACACGCACAGGGAAAAAATATATTGCTTTTTGACATCACCTCCTAAATACTTCCCCAAGAAATCAAGACAGAAATGGAGACAAGAGGAAATAAAACTGAGACGCTGGAGAACAAACGTGTCTGTCCACCAGGAGGCACTGTTCTGTTGTGGTGAGAAATAATCCTGTTGTGCGTGTTCTTATATAACAGGAGGCCTTGTTCCTAACAAATGGTTTTTAGCCCTGCAGCTGGATCTCTGAATGAGGTTGGTGCTCAGATCTGCTGTACGAACACACACACACAACCTGAAATTATCATCGATGTCTTTGTTTGAAAATAAAGCAAAAATGTTCAAAAAGATGATGAGGATTTTTTTATTCAGGAGGTTTGTAGTTTAAAGTAATATATGTATAAAGATATTTTGAATGAAATGAACCGGGCGACCAAAATGCAGAGGAGGAGGATCAACAAAAGTAGGGTAAAGGAGTTCAGCGTGCCTGCTCTGGATTATCTGAGCAGATTAAGGGATTACAGTGAAATTAAGTGAGTGTTGCAGAGGACAGATGCATGTGGAGCGGGCAGACTGGTCCCAGAACGAGTCTGTTGTCTCATTCTGTATGAACCCCACCAGATTCAGTGATGTTCTTCAGATAACCAGTTCTTGTTTGGACCACCGTGAGTTAATTATTGTTTTCGCAGCGTGAAGAACGGTGAGGTTCAGAAG
The DNA here is from genome assembly GCF_001266775.1 of Austrofundulus limnaeus. Lineage (NCBI taxonomy): Eukaryota > Metazoa > Chordata > Actinopteri > Cyprinodontiformes > Rivulidae > Austrofundulus > Austrofundulus limnaeus. The sequence continues at coordinate 919,719 of NW_013952439.1, forward strand.
TCAAATCCGACCTCTGAGATTGGTGAAGTCATTTTTTAACATCTAGTTTTGGGAGCCTGCCCAGCGCAGTTCACTTTACATGGGAAAAATCAAGGTACACATATAAGTACATTGGCTTTACTGCTCCAGCTGTTAATCTTGAATAATATGTGTAAAACACTGAATAGTACATTTTGTTTACATCTTTTACCCTTTTACTTTGCAAGAATCTACCTTACTGTACATTTTGTATAAGGTGTGTTTTAGGTACCATAGTGTTGATTTTTGTACCAAAAAGAACATTCTTTCCACCCTAAAGATTATTTCTTATACTTTAAACTACATTTTTGTCCAATATTGTACAAATGTCTGTACTTTTAAGTTAAATTTCAAACCCTGGGGTATTTTTTTTAATCCAAAATTTGATTTTAGCATCATAAGGACAGTTTTTGCATCGTATGGTACACGTTTTGAAAAATCAGAAGTCACAATCTTTTCATTTCAAAACTGMTTTTTGCAAACTAAACTACATTTTTTTGTACTTTAACACTAAGCTTTGAAGCCTAAAGTACATTTAAATGTAGTCTAAAGTTTAATTTTCACATAAGGTACATATTTGATCCTATAGTGCAATGTTTTGTTTTTGTATGCCAAGACTGACTTTACACCCTGTGGTGTATTATCATAACCTAATGTTGATTCTTGCCTCCTATCATATTTTTCTGGTATTTTTGTTAAACCAAAATTAGATTTTTCTTCCCTAAAAGGAGGATTTTGAACCTAAAACAAATTTTAWGTACCGTAAAGTTAATTTTAGCAGCCTAAAGTGTTATTAAATTGTASCCTAAGATACATTTTTGTACCATATAGTGCAATTTTTTTACACTTAAATATGTTTTTTATGCTGACAATTATTTTTGTATAACTACATTTTTGTCAACTATGATTGAATTTGCACTCTGTGGGCTGAAGAATTTTTCAACCCATATATTTGCACTAAAAGGATCATTTTTGTATCACAAGGAGCACTTTATGTAGATTAAACTCCATTTATTTGCACCCTAAAATGAAGTTTTGCCACCTAAAGTACATTTAATTGTAGCCTGGGGTTGATTTTTTTTACCATAAGGTCCACTTTTTTGTGCAATTGTTGTATTTCAAGAGTTATTTTTGTACCACAAGGATATATTTGGCATCCCAAGTTATAATGTTTGTATGTTAATTATTGATCCTTTAGATATATCTTCTGTACCGTGGAGTAAAAAAAAAAGTATATAACAAAAAATTTTAAATCTACATTTGTTCAGATTAACATGATTTTTTTTACCTGGTGTACTGCTGGAGCAACAAAGAACTCAACCAATGAACCCTTTTACAGTCCAGTTCCTTGGTTTGTAGCTGTGTAGATCCAGTACTAAACTCTGAAGTGATATAATGAAGATAATTTTGGTTATCAACTCATCATGTTGGGTTTGTTTCCAACGCAACAACAGAAAAATAAAGCAAAACAAATAATAAACAAACATGATTTTCATTGTGGACAGTGATGTTTGTCTCCAGTTTTTTTCAGTTATCTACAAACCAACTCAAAACTCTGATTAAGTAATTATTGTTTGATCAAAAATATCTACAGCTTCTGAAATTCTTGTTGAAGACTCACAAAGGGGACAAAAACCTGTCTTAGTCATGCTTCTCCCCAAAATTAAATAAATGAAATCAACAGAGTCTTACCAAAACAAACGAAACAAACACTTTCAGAATAAAGCAATCAAAAATAAGAAAATGGCATCTATTTCTGATACAAATGAAATAGATGCAAGACACACAATAAAAAGTAAAACTCTACATATTTAAATTAAGCATAAATTGACACACAACTCAAAACRTTTTGGTTAAACTTTAGGAAAAATATACAGGAAAAGTCCTAATTTTTGCTATCTTGATGAAATTCAGAAACATGGTTGGGTTAAAACAATGAAAGCTACTTCAAGTAGACATCTGGGCGCTTAAAAAGATGTTTCCCAAAATGTCTGAACCGTGACTGATGTATGGCTTTTTATTGTTTTAAGTTTGGTGTCRTTATGAACGAACTAAATGTGAGTCGAGGGTTTTCCCAGAACAGATCAAAAATAATGAATATTTAATGAACACAAGCATTCTGAATGTTTACAGCTAAATGAGTATTGCACATTGCATGCAACTTCCCGACCTACAGTGAGAAATGGGATCTGTAAATGTAACACACACACACACACACACACACACACACACACACACACAC
>NW_013952439.1:922035-925603 GCF_001266775.1 Austrofundulus limnaeus
ACACACACACACACACACACACACACACACACACACACACACACACACACGCGAACACAACCTTGTATTTCTCTCCTTATTAGGACCGTTCATTGACTTCCATTCATTTCTGGAGCCTAACCCTTAACCCAAAAACAGAGTTCTAACATATTAGAACCAGTCTTTGGTCCCCAAAAGCACAACTGGTTCTGACAAGGTTAGGTGTTTATACCAGAAACTGTCATAAAAAGGTAACATAAACCAGGTCACACACTCTCCTGTTTTAATCTCCCGACACGTTGCTCTTCCTGTACCCTGTTTTCTCACACATTTTTCGTGCGTGGGGGCGTTATATTTAAGGTTCGGCCCCTCCTGGTGGTCAGTACATTATCTTATCTCAATTTGATCACGCTAAAGACGGCACACACATGCAAATGGCTTCAACTCTGCATCCATCCACCAAGAAATAAGCTAGTTTGTTGGATTTTTTTTCCTTTAAGTGCAACAAAATAGACTTACATGAGGTTATAATAAATACTGTGGATATTTTGTGTTTTATCTTTGTACGTATTTTCATATAGAGAGGGTTAATCTGTGAGGAGGCAGCAGGAGGTGAGCGGCGTTTACTCCGGTAATGTTGCTGATCCGTTTAACTTTTGAAAACACACCCTTAACACCCCGTTAATTTATCATGCAGTATAAATAAGACGTCACCTCAAAATTACAGAAAAGAATTCGTCCGATTGCCCACAGACAGAAACAATGACAGCTTTACCCCTCTTTTATCACATCTTGTCCCACAATTTTATACCCATTTAGAAAAACCAAAGAAAATATATTTTAAAGGGGGTGTAAACTAGTCATAAAAGGTGGGAATGCTGTGATTTGTTTTCTGTGTGTGCAGTGCTGCAGGGAATGAAGAGAGTTGCTTTTCGTGGTGTAGGGGACGGTAGTGGGGGCGTGGGGGGGGGGGGCAACCTAGATGTCGCTGTTGATCCTCAGCTTGAACGACACCCTCCCGGCAAACTTGTCTCTTTCATTTCCGGCTGGAAAGCCGGTGGCGTGGACCTTGCACTCGATGTTGACGTCTTCGTTTACGGTGATGTTTAGGAACTTGACAGCGACCAAAGGCTGAGAGTAGTTCACCTGCAGGAACAAAGGACCAACTTTAAATCAAAGAATCCAAAACAACAATCAGTAATGGACCATTTCTCATTAGTGCCGATGTCGGCACTTTTTTTGAAGTCTCACCTGAGCTTTCTTGCCATAGTAAGGGTAGTACATCAGATTAAATGTGCCGTTTGGAGGGAAGTAAACCATCTCTCCAATTTTATCCGAGTCGTCTTTCTGAGGAGAAAACAGCTTCTTCAGTGATAACGCTCTTCTTTTATCTGAGCTATATTTGCTAACCCACAGTCTACTTATGGTTAATACAAAAAWACTTCCTGAAACTACACGTATGTACAACATAACAACATTCTGAACCACTTCTAACCTTAAATGTCCACTAAACTCTAAGAAATACAAGAGCCGTCCTGCTCTTACCCATTGATCTTTGCCAACTTTGTATTTCTGAGGTAAAAAAAATGATAGGAAATGATGGAGAAAAGACACAGTTTGTGTGTAGAGTAGAATGGATCGCAAATGGTTGAAACACAAACACAAAAGGAATGAAAAACCTTACCTTTTCTGTGGAAAAAGGTTTTGAACAGTAAATATCTTACCTGTTGTAGATAACTCTTTGAACAACCTGAGTTTAGAGTCTGAGTGAAGCCATGAACAAAGTGGACTGACGACATCTTAAAACTGTTCAAACTTCTAAAAAAATGTACATCTCCTACTCACATAGCAGAATGTGTCTGGCTCAGTTCTGGCCCACACAATACACTGACACTAATCACTGTACATGTTTAAAAGAATTATAAAGGCTAGATTGATAAAAAAATGAAACAATATAATCTGTATCCATATAACGTGTTGTTCTAGAAAGATTTGATGTTTTTGTTTTGTTTTGTTAACTGAAGATCATTATTGTTTGAAGTTTTACTTGAGGAAAAAGGGGCAGATGTAATAAGATTTTTTCGTCTCTTTGCCACCATTCATTTCATTTTATTTGTATTTTCTTTTTTATTATACATAGAGTTACTTTTGTTTTTTTTTTTAAAGAAAAGAATAAAGTTTGAAATAAAAAAAATAAAATAAAAACATTCGGTCCACATACCGCAAAGAATGACAGCCCTTTGGTGGCCAAGATGTGGTTTGCCAGAGGTGGTCCGTGCATGGGCCAGCACCATATAAACCAAACCACAACTGGCCCGGTTGTGGCATGGCATCTTAAAAACTGTGCCATCATTGCCAGACCTGGCCCACACCTGTCTGCTATGTGCAGACATGGATATATACTGTATTTTAGAGGGGCCACTATACTGCATATTTTGATGCTTTTCCTGCTCCAACACACCTGATTCAGAGATTGAATCACCTCTTCAAGTTCTGCAGAAGTCTGTTAATCWTCCATTATTTCAAACCTGGTGAGTTGGAGGACATAAACCTCCAAATCAGGATATCATGATCTTAGTGTGCTTTGATTGGTGGAGAAAGATCTTCATTTAGTGTTAGTGGACTTGACATTACTGGAACTGAATTTAGAGGAAGTAAAGCTGAAGAGGTTAGCTCTGCTTTTAGCTGTTAGCTGATTGGCCCACCACTGGCAGCAGCTATACCTGCCTTCTGATGCAGCCTGGGCACTTCCGTTGGGAATTTTATATTTTCATCAGGATAAACATGTAATTCGACACCGGCAGCTTTGTAAATGTTTGATGTTTACACAGCAGGTACACAACGCAGGACCCAGAACAAAAGCAGCCTCAATTTTGTTTTGGGCCTGATGGGACTAGCTCCTGAGTCTGGGCAAGATTAAACTGTTTCTCCAAACTAAAGTTGCTCAAAGACGCATCTGCAACAGGTAAGATGATAACTGTTCACAACTTTTCCACGAAAGCGTACCCCAAAACTAACAGAACTATCTCTTTAAGGGGAAATGGAGGAGAACAATAGGTGGAACATTGTAGTTGATGGAGGTACAATAGCTAGCTGACTGGTAGCAGGCCAAGCTGTCAAAGTGAGTGTTCTTTGTGAAGGACACAAAGAGATTACCTTCGCTCCGCAGGTGATAAATGGAGCCTGTCCAGGTTTTCCTGGCGTTAACCCAATCACCTGGTGAAGAAGAAAAAACGTTCACTTAAAAAAAAAAAGCAAAACAAAAATCTTTTACACCGCCACTGTGTTTACCAGATGAACGCGATAATCTGCAGCTGTACACTTAAAGGGGCAATATCATGTAAAATCTACTTTTTTTTAGTTTTATATCATGTTMTAATGTTATACTCTCATAAAAAACATGCCTAAAGCCTTGCTTTGACTCCTTCATGCATGTTTGAGAAATCCTGCAGTGTTTTTAGGAAGCCATGCTGAGGAGCAAAACGACAGGTGGGGACCAGAAACACCTCTGGGTTATGTCTTTAAGCCAAACTTCCTCATGGCAGAGCACCCCCCCCCCCCACACACACACACACTCACACACATATCC
>NW_013952439.1:925903-927142 GCF_001266775.1 Austrofundulus limnaeus
TTCTATTTAAACATAAAAATAGCATTTTAATAACAGCTAAAGGTGACATAGATACTTTATTATGGTATTTTATTTAAATGTATGCCTGAGAAACACATAACATTGCCCCTTTAAAACAAATATCGTCCTGATTCCTAACCACTTTTATTTCCTCTGTCTCCTCGTGTCTCCTAGCAACAGCATCCTTTTTTTCCCTTCCCTCTTTTTTTTCTCCTTTCATACCCGATTCAGCTTGATGATGATGCACGGCTTTCCATCCTGGTATCCATAGTAACGGTCGTGGATGCCGGAGCACATGTCGAGGAYGGTGCGATTGAACTGACAGGAGCGTTTGGGGTTGTTCTTCACGTCGCCGCTGTCCTCCTGCTCAAAGTAGACGTCGGGCCTGCACTCGGTGTTTTTCTGGGCCTGGATGGAGTCGTTGTAGGCTGCAGGGGAGAGGACAGAGCGTGGGCGGGGGTTATGACTCAACTAAAACCCTGCTGCAAGACAACCTCCCACTCACTGTTAAAAAGGTAAAAAAAAAAACTATTCTGTATTGTTGGATGATTCACAGCAGCGAGCCCTCGGATGGTTGAGAGCCAGACTTACGTGACAAGAACTTGTCCAGCGCCTGAGCGTACATGTCCCAGCTCTCCGTGTCCTGGATCTTGTAGACAATCTCAAAAATTTCATTGGCGTGAGGTCTGATCACCAGACCTGTGAGAGACAGCAGGAAACGTTGGAACAGAACGCACTACTGCACCGTTTCAATCTGCAGGATCTGCACCTGGTGTGGAGAGCCTGTCCTGCCAGGTGGGTTTGTGGTCATCGAGTGTCTGCAGCATGATGTACATGGTGAGAGCAAACATGCCTCCCAGGAAGAGGTAGAAAACTAAGTAGAAGACGAAAATGAGACCTGCACACAAAYAKAAGGCAGAGTTGTGTTATTATTGCAACAAAGGAATCGTTTCCTTACTCTATTTGCCTCATATGTTGAGTCAAACAAGGATTTACTGCATCTTCAAAGGTGCTAAATGTGAATTTAATCAAATAATAACAGTTTTGTTTAAATAAGACTGGAAACATATTAATAGCATAATATCCCCCCCAAAAAAATTTTTATGGCAAAATCTAGTAAACAATTAACTAAAGAACTGATGAATGTTCAAGAAAAATTGCTGATGAATTATATATTTTGAAAAATCTTTAAATGCTTCAAAATAACCCTAAATGTTTCGTCTGTAGGCGTCAATAAGC
>NW_013952439.1:927209-932799 GCF_001266775.1 Austrofundulus limnaeus
AATAAAGAGTGGTGGACAAGGTTCTGATAATAAGCAAGTTTTTTGTTTAGCGGATTATCTTTCTCAATAAATTTGAAAATTGCTAGTGGAGCAATTAGCTTATGCTAAATTACATTTTGCCAACTTTAAGCCTGCTAACAGCTAAGTGTAACTAACAAAGTAACAAAAGGTTTGTGTCAGTCCCACCTGTCTTCAGCTGAAAGGAGACGAAGACAAGCGACGCAGACTGAGGAACAGTCGTCTTAGAGGTTAGAAGTTAGCATTAGCTTCTGCTAATTGTTACTTATTTAGCATCAATAGAGMTGTATTTTTAGGCAGCGGATTATGAGTTAGTGAATCTAAATGTTTGCTTGGCTGTGCCGTCCACTCAAACAAACACAAACATATCAAGTTATTTTATTTTACTTTTTATTTTTRAGACGGTGAATATTTTGTAAAGATTCATGTGTGGAGGAGAAACAGTCATATGTTCATCTGCACATGTCTGATGACCTCAGATCGGCCACAGACAGCCAGCATTATTAAAAAAGTTGAGTCGGGACCCCACTGTGGGCTGGGAAAGGACAAGTGTGCGGGGTCACAGAAAAAAACCTGACAACTTAGATCAGACCTGCAGCCTCATTATTATACTTTAATATTAGTTTCAGTTGTCATTGCATCTTTTTTTATTATTATTATCAATGTTTGCACACTTCCAGCAACAGATGGGGTCACAAGTCTTTGCTGATGTTATTTTGTGGGTCAGAACTTGAAAKCTTTTGGAAGCACTACACTATAGAGAACATTTACACCAGCCGATGCAGAAGCAGATAAAATGACACAAGGTTTTTCAGCCTCTGGTCATCCAAGCTGAGGAACAGCCTCTTCCATGAGGCTCTGGACTTTGTGTACTGCAGAATTTTAGCTGCTCAGGTCATTTATTTATTTTTAGMCGATCTGACATGGATGAATAACTAAAGAGGAAAACATAAAAAATCCCCAGATTTAAGAACGATGAAAATGGGGATTGAGGGAGACGAACAGGAGGAACTACTGAGAGAACTGGCTGAAGGGTTGAGGGGTTTTCATACTGCAGTGATAAACGTGACAGAAAAGGAAAACTGCAAATAATTCTATTTATAAGAAAGTGTTAATCAATCAATAAACCAAGGATGAGATGTTTTATACTTGGAAGCATTGCATACTTTTGAGCAGCGGCTTTAAAGAGAGCGGGACAACAGAAATAGCCTTTTCAGTGACGCACCAACACCTGAGGCCAGCATTGCGACGCAGCTGAGTGCCCTGACCCCGTGTCTCTGCTGGAAGGCCCGCAAGCAAGGCACTCCCTCAGCAGCGGCGTCGCATCTGCCTCCCCCACACGGCAACACTGGCAGTAATCCACAGCAAAACATTAGAGGGGAGGGGGACTGATCCGAGGATTATAGCCTGATGTCTTAATGATTTATAGCCTGTATGCATGTTTTTCATCATATTGTGAGCTAAAATGAACCAAAAGCCCAGCAAAGTGCGAATGAGTGACCTTTTTGGAGCGAAAGAGGCTGGATGGGTTTTTCCAAATATGCACAGAACCAGGCTCTGGACCACAGAGCAGAGAGAATGAAGGTGGGACCAAAACAAAGTGCTGAAACATTTTCTGTAGTCAGTCAGGGATGGACAAACAGGGAACATGACACCACTTGGGGGAGACAGGGAGCACGCAGGGAGGGTGGTTGTGGCTTTATCCCCATGAACACAAAGGGTATTAGGTTCACTGATGATGGGAGAGTGAAGCATCTCTCTTTCAGCCCAGTTTTATTAGTAAACACAGCTCAGGAGGGCTGAGCATCCTGTTGTTTCTTTATTAGTAACAGAACAAAGTTGAATAAGTGCTTCCTAATGACCAAACAAACTCTGAGCTGAAATTAAATGATTGTATCATCTTGTTTACAGTCTGGGTTCTTACTGGAAGTCGTCCCACATGGAGATATAATAATTTTTTTTACTATGAGGTTTTTGTTTCTGAAAGCCAGACGAGCAGAAAACTTAATCAGTCCTGTTTTAAGTTAAGGTTCAACCACCTTTTATCAGCTGGTGGCAATGCTTAGCATGAAACCTTTATTGGGACTTCCTTTATTTTAAATTTCATTACCGTTCTCTACACAAAGCAGAACATGCAGACACGTGTCGTGTTTCATCCTGAAAGCAGTCTTTGATCCAATGCTTTAATCAGACCACAACAAAGTCATCTGTGCGAGTGGCCGACAAGCTCCATAAACCTTTTATAAAAGACAATTTGAATTCATCTTTGTGGAAATAAAGCCTTTTTTAAATCATTTTGTAGCATGAGCTGAAATGCCAAGTTTAGCCGTCCTAAATGTGGTAACGTACAGCAGAAATAGCCTCATTAACAAAGCTCCGAGAGCACAGATTAAAAAGGCCACCAGCCCTTCGAGCACCTGGGACACACTGAGCTGGATTAAATTTAACCCGAGGAGAGATACCGACAAGAATCAATGATTTTAAATGCCTCCGTTKATTGTGCAATGGTTTCAGATGACAAAACACGATCACCTTTACAGGCGGAAGTGGTTTTGACATTATTTCAACTGAGTGTCAACGCTGACATCATGTCTCCAGTTTAGATTTAAAAATCTAATAAGGTTGAGTCAAGTCCTCTGGAGAGGTTCTTCTTTGTTGAAATGTTTAATCTTTTATCCAAAAGACTACTGGTTGTTCAAATGAAAATAAGGACATAAGTAAGATAATAACTTCAACAAACAAAATCCCATCCAGAGGACCTGACTCAACCCTGGATCACTTGGCATGCATTAGAACATTAAAAAAATGTTCTTCAAAGTCTCAATGCATCTCAGTAATCCAGGTAAAAAATCAAAAAGAAAAAAATTGTATAGGTCTTCCGGATGGGACCTATACAATTTTTTTCTTTTTGTTCTTCAAAGTCGTTCTCTTTGCCAGAACATCCTGAATTGATATCATCCTCTCCAGCCAATGAAATCATTAGATTAGGATTAAATCCCCCCACTGATTTACAGGCGCTAGGAGGAGCCGAGTTGAGGTGATACAAATAGCATTTGGCCTTGGGCTTTACCCAGATTAAAATGCTCCAGTGTTCATTAGAACAGAGCCATATGCGCCCTGTTGGGTCATGAATCTTTCAGGCTCTCTCTGTGGCATAAAGGGTGGTTGGAACTGAATATTCCCTYGCAGCCTCCGGGGGGGGGGGGGGGTGATGATGGAGTGTGTGCGTGTGTGTGTGGTGGGGTGACATCATGTCGAGAGAGAACATTTTTACAAAAAGCCACAGGAAAGYAACAACGTTTTTCAGCAGGGAGACACTTTGTGACACTGTTTCAGCACCCTGGTTAAAACAAAAAAAAATAAAAATAAAACACACAAATAAAGACCACATCCTGCGAGCTGAGCACTCAGGGTAAAAATGAATGACTAAGGCTTCCTGACGGAGTGGGGCATCACGAAATGTGCCGGTTCTTGCAGAAAGCGGTGCCGCAGTCAGATTTCAGCACCAGTCTGTGCTGGACAGCGACAGCCTCCCCTCCTTCCCTCAGCACAGATGAGTCAACTTCAGTTCACAAAGGATGAAATTGTATATGACACACAGTCTGAAACTGTGAACCCTCCACGACAGCGACCTGTTACTAAGCCGGGGGGACATGTTTGCTGCATTGCTGTGTAGCTGGACGGTACTCACCCCAGCTGCTCGCCGTTCTGCCCAGAAACTCCCTGGTCCTGGGGTTCCATATAAACTCTGTCCACGCGCCCTTTTCTCCATCCTTCGCCATTGTGTCCTAAATAGATAATTGCCTTTAAAACCTTCCAAATAGAGAGCAACAATTACCCAGAGTCTGTTTTATCGCCGGTAAATTCAAGAAACTGGCTTACTCGACCATTAGCGCACGCAAATCTGAAATTACAATTAAAAAAACACAACGCGGCCTGTTTTGTTAGAGGAATAAATGGCGGTCCAGCACCCTAAATAAGTGTCTCCCCTCAAGCTCTGGTCTGCATGCCGCAGAGTTTTGATGAGTGGTGCAGAAAATGTAGTGATACTGCAGTACAGCGCTCCCTCCGCCTCTCCCTACAAGCGGMCACACACACATTCACAGAGGAGCGCACCAGCTCAGCATCCTCCATGACCGGCAAAAGTAGCCCCGCCTCCTTCTCCTCAGCCTGACCAATCAGCTGTCCCAAAACATTAAAGACAACCTTGACAGGCAATCGCATTGCGGCCCAGCAACACGATGAAGTCGTAATGTAGGTAGAAAGGAGGCAAGAAACAAAAAACTCATTTAGTCTTTTCAGGAGGTCCAAGTGTCTTTTCTAAGCTACTCTCATCAGTTTTTTATTTTGCTAACTCATGGTGTATAATTAATTAACCTGGTCACAATGAATTAAAATTCAACTATRCAAATTATTTTTCAGGTAGCTGCATTTCAGCTTTCATTGCAATGTCGTTAAGACTACCCTTACCAAGTATACTTCAAATCATTTAGTATATTTTAGTATAGTAAAGTATATTTTTCCCAACTGTACTTTTATTTGCCAAGTACACTGATATAAACATGAAAGCAGTTTACTATCTTCTAGGTATTCTATTTCTTTACTAGCAGTAAACGTCTACTTTTAGTTTCTGAAAATACACTTTAAAGTTTTCTAAAAGTAACCACTTCTTCAGGGTCCAGAGTGGGGCAAATGAAGGTGGAGGAAGACGTGTGTACTTCGTCTCTCCCACCCAGATTTTAATGCAGCAGTGGGATGATTTGAACCACTTGTAGGCTTGCCTTTTCTAACCTGTGTGCCAACCCTCCTCCCATTCACTGTACTGCAAATAACCTTATACTTATGCTCCAATATTAATGCTGAGTAAAAAAAAGAAGAAAAAGAAAATTGTGATAAAATATCACATCTACCCTTCCTACACCATTGCTTACTTTTAAATTAGTCATAAACTGACCTGTTCCCAAAAACTTACAAGAAAATATTAAAAAACAGGATAGGATACAAAACATCTTGTAATGCAGTACAAATACACTAGGAAACTTACTATTATGCAATGTAATACTATATTTTGGTCAAAACRTTACATACAAGCATAGGCTAAATATAAATAAACTTTTAGTACATTTTTAGCATAACCAAACTTTGTTAAGTATAGCGCTGATAATACACAAAGACCCTATACCAAAAAGTGGTATGCACAATCGTTTCTTAAGTATACTCGTTTTAATATAAAAAATAAAAAGATTGTACTTTCAGTTTCTTTTTCTGCACTAATCAGAGATATGCTTGAAGTTTATGTTACCTACACTTGGCTTATGCTACAAATATACTAAAAGTATACTTGTCATGTAAACATGTTCTGGGGAAATATACTTTTTACTTTCACTTTTGGTAAGGTGATCCAACACAAAGTAGACCCTCTTATCAAATACTACTTTTTAGTTAGTATTTCACACAGGTAAAAGCAGTTGAAAATGCACTGAATCACACACCATTTAAACATCAATCATTTTATCTATCTATCTATCTATCTACCTACCTACCTACCTACCTACCTACCTACCTACCTACC
>NW_013952439.1:933094-936295 GCF_001266775.1 Austrofundulus limnaeus
GAGACACTGTGAAGCAAAATATAAAGTAAAAAAAAAAGGAAACATTTCATTTTTTTCTTGACCACATGCAGCACACACACCGATTCAATGTGGCTGCTGTGAGTGAGTATATCCACCCTAAAATGGTGGTTAATTACCTCTCAGATAAGCTTTAAGGCCACGTGTTTATCAAAGGGAGTGTTTTCTGCCTTAAGGACAAAGAAAGAATGTTTCTGTTTTTTACAGGTTTCTTTTGCACAATCTAATAAATTCTTTTATAAGAATTTATTTTGTTTTTCATGAAATTTATTGTATGTGTGTACATATTTTTCGTAGTTTTAGTCAAAAATTTCAAACAATTGGAGGGATTTTAATGAAAGCCAACAAAAAGTAACAAATACCTTGCAACAAGTTAACAAAGTTTTGTCTGTCAAAAGCAAAGATAACACATTCAAACCACACTCTCTTGATTCGGTCTATTTTTAGATGTGAACAAAGCAAATGAACTGTGAAGTATCATAAGTCTGTGGAAATAAAAACATGTGAACCGAGTGGCTTAAAGTTAAAACATACAGGTGAGGAACAGCTACTTGAATCCCTGATGAGTCTGAAAAATGGCAGATAGTATGGGTCACCTAGTGGAAAATAAAATGTTAATTCATAAAATGTCACACTTTTCATTATTTAGTTCATTTGCTGAGTGTTAAAAAAAATCCACTAACATTTTAGTGTTTTTCAGCTCACTTTTGTTACATTTTGCAAATTTTTAATGAATGTTAAATTTAAATGTTGAAAAATGTATGTAAATATTAAATCCTAAATCTAAATGTATAAAAGTTAAATGTTGAAGTTTGCACTTAAAAATTTCAGAATGGAACGCTAGGATGTCATCAACCTGAGACAAAAACAACCGCTAATGCTGCTAAAGCTTCCCTACAAAACATCAAACTTGCAGTTGCAGCTGGTGTCCTCGCAACACTTCAAACTGCCGGACCACAGGTACCATTCATATGGTTTTCAATTAACACATTTTGGATTTAGTTTTTGTATACCACCTTCAGTATCGCTAGAAGCGGCTAGCATCAGCTAACCAGGATGATGTCATCATCCTGTGACAAACATCAACACTAGTATGATAACATTAGCATTTGATATTGTCTCAGGAGGATGACAACTCTGTTCCATTTTGAGATACTTAAACGTAAACTTCAACATTTAACTTTTACATTTAGATTTACACATTTACATGTAGGATATAATATTTACATCTAAATTTAACATTTAATAAAAAAGCTAAACGTAAGAACAGTGAGCTAAATAATGGAAATGGGTTAGTGACATTTCATAACATTTTATTTTACACTTGGTGTGCCATAAATATCAAGTTGTATGAATTATCTGTATAAAACTGCTTGAATAAACCGCCTTGTTGAAGCCTGGTTTATTGTTTGTGCAGTTCAGCTTGTTTATGAGTTAAGGATTGTTCAAGCTTAGCTTCCTGCTGTTAATCCTGGGAGTATAAATCTGAACTTCATGCAACCAGTCCCAGTTGTAGAYGTACCTCTGATGATTACTACCTGGGAGTTTCATTGGAACCCGTTCAATGATTCATGAGTTATTTTGCTAACAGATAAACATTCGTACACACAGACATGAGGAAAAACAACACTGCACTGTTGTTCTGCCTTGAAACAGCTGGTGATAATAAACAGCTAATTCTATTGGGCTTCATAGTCTCTTTGTATTTTGCAGACATCAACAAAAATCTGACTTTAAATAGCGAATTAAATACCAATGTATTCATTTTTTGATGTGTTTTTGTGCATTCACAAGGTTTTCTGTTTATTTTTCTTTTTGCAAGTACACCAATTATATTAACTGAGCAGAACACCATGTACTAACATCCTTTACTTCTCCTGCACACCTTGTCCTCTCAAAAGACGTTTGCATCTGATAACGTTTGAATTATTTAAAGATTTAATTTGAAAAGAGAAAAACTTTCAATATCGATGCATATTTGGTCCCTCACAGACGTCCCAGTGGTTTCTGCTCAGCATCTCAACCAGTCAGTCACAGAGGCTGCAGTACAGCTGAAGAAACAAACAAACAAACAAACAAGGGGAGACGAAAAGCGAAGAGGAAGAGCGCAGGGATGAGAAAAGACTCAGCAGATTGAAGACACACACAGAGAGCAGGAAAGAGGCGGCGTGAAAAGAGACGGGAGGAGGGTGGTGGTGGTGGGTGGACGGTGAAACGGAGAGAAAGCCAACAAGCAGGGAGTGAGAGATGGACCAGGGGGAGAAGACAAACAGAATCAGATGGATGGAGGGCAGGGGGGATATGAGAGTGAAAGGAAATGGAGGAAAAGTATAGAGAGGATGGAGAAACACTGAAAGGCAGTCAGACTAGAAGAAAGGAGGGGAGGAAGGGAGGTGAAATCAAGCCGCTCACACTAGTCGCTGTGTGTGTGGTCTCCTAGCAACACTTTCAGCCTGCATCTCCTCCTCAGCCGCTGAATATGCACAAGCCTCGCCGCACGGGATGATCCCCAGGTTCAGCTTCTTTTAGAGCCAATCAGGGCCTCACGAGCTCCTGGATACATCTGTTCCCATCACGGTGCTGCACAAAATGCTTCCTAAACATGCAGCCAAAGCACTCCAATGTCACCTCTTCTGAATGCTTTTCTGAGCGTATTGTCTGAACGTTAAACCTCTGATGAAACATGGCAGGTGGAGGTGTTAGAGCAATGTTTAATCACAGACAAATAGAATGGAGGTGGCCACAAATGTGCAGCAACTGCATGATGCTATCATGTCAACATGGACCGAAACCACTCAGGAACGTTTCTAACATCTTGTTTAATCGATGTCATGAAGAATTAGGTTTGCTCTGAGGGCACAGGGGGTCCGGCCTGGTGGCAGCAGCAAAGTGGACGTGATTAAGTGGCTGATAAGAGGAAGGCAGCAATTTGAAAAGGAGCTTGGCTGTTTGCTAATATGGCGACAACATTCTAATCAACACAAAAACAATCACAAATGCTCAGGTGTTTCAGATCCTACAAAGACTCCAGAGTAAGCTGAATGCTCAGAACCAAAAGTGTTTTGTTTGTTTGTTTTTTTGTTGTTGTTTTTTTTTTTGTTGTTGTTTTTGTTTTTTTGGCTTTTTTTTAAAGGCACAGTGTGTAGGATTTTGTCAATTCTTTTAGCTGAAATTGAGATAATC
>NW_013952439.1:936786-941631 GCF_001266775.1 Austrofundulus limnaeus
TGATTCAACCACTCAACCACTAGATGTCGCTGAAAACAACAAATCCTACACACTGTGCCTTTAATCTCACATGACATTACAGTGAAGCCCCGCAAAGTTTGCTGATTTAGTCTTTTGTGGATTTTTCCATGGAACTTAACTATAGTAGTTATCACAGAAACAGGAAATACAGGACAGGAAGGGACACTTTTTCCCCCTAAATAAAATACTTTTTTATGTCTAACGACCTGTTCGCGTTCATAATGTTACAACTGATAATTGTCCCACAAAACAAAATTTGTCTGACACAGTTCTGGCCCACACAATGCACCAACACTCGGCTCAGATACTGCAAAGAACGACGGCCCAGAGGTGGTCCATGCATGGGCCAGCACCAAATAAACCAAACCACAACTGGGCCAATTAGGGCAAGCTATCTCAAAAATAATATTATCATTGCCAGGCCTGGCCAACGTCACCCTGCCAGCAGTGTCAGCCTGACACCAGATCTGGCCCACAGCAAGTCTGCTATGTGGGATGGTTCTGTGTTTTCAGACATCTGCGTTGTTTGGTTTGACTTTTTCAAATAGACAATTATTTTTGAAAAAGATATTGTTTTGCTGAGCTACAACAAGAAAATGATCAATGCATTGGTATTCCTTCTCTGGTGCTATTTATATTATTATTTTTAATATTTTCATCCATCCTGTTCTCTGTCCCTCTCTGAGTGGGACGGGGACACATTTTTTTTCCTCCATTGTTCCGCGTCCCAGAAACTGAGACAATGTCCCACATTTTGGACTGAGCCTATTGTTTAAAAGTCAACAACACTGCAGGGCAAGGTGCTCTTCTAGTTTAGAAAATGTGTTTGATGCCAGTCAAACCGTGTTTTTGTGGCAGCCAGTGAATAAATATGGAGAAACAACAAAAGAACAACTGATTGTGCAGATTTAGGTGGARGACATGAAGGGGAACAGAAGGGGACTGGGTACGACCAAAGAGAAGAGAAGTCACCTGTCACTTCCTGTCATGGTTAGACAGAATCATGTGAAATTCATGATTTAAGATGTTTTTTCAGTGGCACAAAGTCYTCAAACAAACTGAGTGCGATAATGTGGCAAAAAAGGTAACTTCAGCAAACTTAATGCTGCCCTTTCTCAAAAAAAACCCAAGCTTTTAAAATATTAATGGGCAGATTTCTCACACTGTCTGTTTACAGAAGCTCAGCAGGCAAAAGGGAAATGCTGCTCTAAACATTTGGTCTGTGGGATAATTTATGCTCCATCACATGCAGCTTGACCACAAAACTGCTCCGATGTGGACCGTTAGCTAAATAATATCACTTTAAAAGCTATTCATTCTAATTAGATCATAGCACAGGGTTTTATGAAAAATATGCAGTTCTCTGATGGGCACAACTGGAATATATAAACTGAAAGTTCAGACAATCCAACTCAAAGTTTGACCAAAACGTCCGTAACTCCATCCTTTCACAATATAAGATGWTTTCAGTTTGACATAAAAGGTGGCAGACAATATCCCCTCCCTTTAATTTAATTAATTTAATTCCACTGCGATAAATTTAAGCCTCTAAATGTGTCACAGGTTAAAAAATAAAAGGCGAGACTTTGAATCTGTTACAGTGTGTTGCAAAACAAGATGTTCTGAATAACACCTCAGGGTACAAGGTTTTTTTTTTTCAGCAAAACAATTTGTCTTTTTCTCTGTGCTGAATTCTCTCCGGTCTTGTGTCGTTTAGCGTTTGATGAAAATGGATAATAGGAGGAGGAGGATTTGTCGCTCCAGCCCAACACTAGCAGAAACAAAAGAGAAATTTGTAATTATCTAACATCATTTTTGTGTGTGTTCTTCTTTGGATTTTATTATTTTTTCTTTGAAAAATATTATGAATGATAAATAAAATGTCTTCTTTGTTGAAGCATTGCACAGAACAAAAGGAAGAGTCATTAACATTCAGCTAAATATACACGCGGCTTGGGTTCTCCTCCTCAGCGTTGTACTAAYGGAGCGGCCACTGAATCTTTCATGTGCTGCTGCCAAAAATATCCGACAAAAAGCTTTTCCTGTTCCTCTGTGCCCCGTGCAGCCAGGACATGGACCTGCCTGAACCACAGTGTTTTAGAGATGCTCAGTCTTTATCTGTGTGTGCGTGTGTGCGTGCATGAACTCCAGTACAAGGTGCGGATCATGAATACTGCATTCTGTGAAGAGTTGGAGTTAACAGGAATATCTCGCTGACAATAAAAGAATGAAATTAGGCGGAAAAGGGACAAAGAGTTAAAATAAAAAAGAGCATTCCTTAAAGGAATGTATACCAGCTGCTTTCTTTTGTGCCAAACAGATATTCTATGCTTAGAGGGGAAAAGTTACATTTTTTGGTGAGACCTCAGAAATGTGTTCTGAGTAAATGATGGGAAGGACTGTCTGCTACTTCCACACACAATTACAGCTCATTACATGTAAAATGGACTGAGTTAAAGCCATTTTTGAAGTAGCAAATGTCATGTTTGAATTGGGTTAACTCCACCCATATTGCAATATTTGTCTGGCCCAGTACTGGCCCACACAATGCACTAAACAYTCGAACACAATGCAAAGAATGGCAGGGCTTTGGTGGCTCAGATGAGGGTTGCCAAGGGTGGTCCAAACATGAATCAAGATCTGGCCCACACCACTCTGCTAAGACAGACAACCCACAGAGCAGAAAGGTGTGGGCCAGGTTGGCACTGCTGGCATGGCAAGTGGTTTGTCAACCGATGTGGGCCAGGTCTGGTAATGATGGTTCTGTTTTTAAGACGGCATGGTTTATGTGGCTCAAATCTGTCAATGTCACAAAGGGCCTGGTTGTGGTTTATTGAGTGCTGGCCCCTGCATGGACCACCTCTGGCAAACTACATCTGGGCCATCATCCTTTGCTGTATCTAGGCTGAGTTTTAATGCAGTGTGTGGGTCAGAAATTTTGGTTTGTGGGGACCCACACTGCAAACAGATTTGGGCTATATCTGGGGTGGAGATGGCACTGCTGGCATGACAAGTGGTTTGTGGGCCAGGTCTGGCAATGATGACACAGCTTTTAAATTGGCATGCCAACACTGGCCTATAGTGGTTTGGTTTATGTGGTGCTGGCCCATACTGGTGAACCTCGGTTTCAACTTTTAAGTGTGGGCTAGAACTGGCTTGGACACATTTTTATGAACTATATTTATCATTACTTTTTTTAAATCCTTTCAGTTTTGTTTTTATATTTTGTTAAGCTGAAAAATCAACATGCACACAGATAAGAGCAAAAACATTATTGCTCTTTTGTCTTTGGTGATGAGCAATATTGAGGAGGAACAAAGGTAAAATGTGTCTTCTATAAAGTGAAAATAATGAAGCTGTGATGTTTCAGTCTGGTCAAAAAGGCGGCACCATCAGTGACCTCCTGACTTCTGTTTTGCACCTTGGCTTGCCCTTCGCCTTCATCATCTTCTGCAGGAATCTGCAGAAACCAAGGTGACCTACTGTACTCAGCATACATGAGAACTAAGCAGCCTGGAGATTTAAAACATCTTAAAGATGACCGCATGACATGAACGAGGGTCGATACTGGCAGACTTTAATTTGGAGAATGAGGACCAAAACGAGGTCAGTAAATCCAGAATGAACGGTCAGCACAGAAAACAGCCAGTGGTACCATGAAGAGAAACAACAAACATGGAGCTCACACGATTCAGAATGACGCGCTCTACGTTTTGTTTGCTGCTGTCATCTGGCTGCTGGAGCCCTGACCGCGAGGTAATAAACGGCACTGAAGGGGAAAGACTGAAAACTCCTCACTGGCTGCGTTTGTGCATAAAAGTCTGAGCTCCAGTCTGCAGCAGCACATGCTTCACTGAGCCAGCATCCTTGTCCTGACCAAGATCTGAACGTTTATATTAGGAACTGGATTACCCGGCAGTCTTTCTTGCCTCAGTTAAAAGTCTTACTTTAAACATGTCTTTGAGATTAACCAGATGAAACTGATGGTTGACGTGACACTTTCCTTTTAAACCTCGACTGTAAACAGACTGCAGCTCTGCGCCCGTCCCTGCCACAACATGACAAACCTCATAAACTATTCAGCAACAATTAAAGAAAATCCAACAGCCCGGAGCAAAACAGGGATCAGATGAACATCGGTGCACGCTCAGCCAACGATTTGCCTCACATCATTTCATCTTGGGCTCGACTCACATCTTCCCGAAGCAGCGCATGCGAAACAAAACACAGCGTGTTGGACAGCTGCGAAGATTTAATCAATGATATAAAACTGTAATCAAATTAAGAGCTCAGCGTTCCTCGAAGGAATGCATATCGCCCGCCGGCTGTCATGCGACAGTTTTATACTAGGATCAAACATAAAATATAAGATTCAATCTGCTAGCACTCAGAGTATATGTTGTGGCTGACTCTCAGCTACTATCACACAATATTTAAAATCAGCATCTTTAAAATGGACTGAGTTAAATACATTTTTGTGTTAGCTGACATCGTTTAGTCGTGGTGGCCATCTTGAATTGAATTGACTCAAAATGTTAACCAGCTGTAATTCAACAGTATATTCAGTTATTAAGTTCTGTATGGGGGTGCCCTTTGGATTTTCCTAACCTACATAATCCTACATTTTGATTTAAGATTAAAGATTTCCACATATTTAACATTTAAATGTAACGTTTAGCAAAAATTAGTAAAATGTAAGAACAGTGAGCTAAATATACATATATAAGATATTCATTTATATACAGGGGGTGTAGCATCAAATTCTGGGCCCTGTACACTCTCGATGTCAGTGGACCTCTATCCATGGTAGTGCATGAGGTGCAA
>NW_013952439.1:941824-943394 GCF_001266775.1 Austrofundulus limnaeus
TGAATTGAATTGAATTGAAAAAAACAATAAAATGATAGTGGATTTTTTTTACTAGGATTTTACACTCAGAAAGTGAGCTAAATAATAAAAGAACGTCTTGGTGACATTTTTTAATGTTTTATTAGTTTTGAGGGTTTTAAAATAAAATCTGTTCAGTGGTTTAAGTGAGGTTTTGCTCACAGACAGAATGTGGCTGGCTCCAACAGTTAATGCCAAAGATTTAAGCAAAGATGTTACCCAATGAGTAGAACTCAAAGCACGTGTTGGGGATAACTCTCAGCTACTACCACACCATCTTGTGACGCAGTACCTATGAAGCTGACTGAGTTAGTGACATCTTTATATTTTCAATGTTTAGTTGGCTGTAACTGCCTTCTTGAACAATGTTGTCTCTAAAGTTATGTACATTACTTTCTGAAACTAGGCTTGWCACGATAACAAATTTAGCTGGACATTTAATTGTCTCAAATTGTTGCGATAAATATTAATATTGTTTAAAGACCATTTTAAACTAACACAATGAAACCACACACACACCACACACCAACGCTTACAAAACTTACAGAATTTTGCAAAGTTTAGGTACGTTTAAAAAGTTACAGCCTGTCCTGGACTGGAGATTGAGAAAACAACAACAGCTGCTGAAGCTGTTACATCAACACCCTCCTCTATTCAAACCAGAATTGATTCTGTGTGTGTCGTCCACTGGCTTCATAAAATAACTGCCGTCACCCTCGCACTGCTTATGAAATTAACGTAGTGTAAAAAATCAAGCAACTCTTGGTTTGGCGTTGCCAGATGAAAGAGGGCATCTGAAAAMCAAAGACGCTTCTCAGCTAAACGCCTGTTCACAGGACTTTCATGCTGCAGAGGTTACGTTATGTGATGAGAGAGTTCACTCCTCCCACGCCAAGGAGAAGGAAAGAGGGAGACCCAAAGAAAACAAAGAACCAGGCAAATGAAAATGATAAAACTGACTTCATTTTAATTTATCGTGTAATTTACTGATTTATTGCCTATTGCGACGTGCTTATGTGAAGCTTTCATTAAAATCAGGCCATTGGTTCATGAGATATTTTGCTAACAGACRGGCAAAAGCRCCTATACACGGAGAGAAACACAGGCCCAAACAACAGCACACCCAAAAATCACCAAAGAAATCCAGAAAAGCAAAGGTGGTTTAGTTCAAACAACCCTGTCGGTGCAGATGACAAGCTGATTTTCTTTTATTTATTTATTTATTTATTTATTTATTTATTTATTTATTTATTTATTTATTGATTTGCCTAATTTAGCTCGTGTGCAGATCCTTTAAACTATCGGCTGATATTCAGGTTTTACAAAAAGGTTATTTATTTGTTTATTTATGTTTTTTAATTGATTGACAGACAAAGCAGCAGCAGCAGCGTTGGTGTGATTAGCAAAGCCAGGTGGGTCGCAAGTGGTTGTCCAACTTTTGAATCAACCTACTCCTCGTACTCAAACATCCCTGGATGAGCGAGTTACTGCGTGGGTTGTGCTGGATAAGCTCACACACACACACACACACACACACACACACACACACACA
>NW_013952439.1:944822-954341 GCF_001266775.1 Austrofundulus limnaeus
TTGTTTTAGTTTCAGGAGGCACAGCGAGTTCTGAAACTAACACTTTCCTTGATAATTTCTTTTTCTAATCTAACCTTCTGGAGGGCGGACCATAGAGTCTCTAAGCTTTTATGAACTAACAGTTTCCGCCCGTCTAGTACACTGAGAAAAGACGGAGAGAAAAAGGTGACTGACGGTCAGTCACTGTGACAGCTAGATTCTCTCCAGGGAATCAAAAGCTGAAAACTGTGTCAGGTTTGGCCCCTTCACGCCAATGGGGAAACCTCACAGTGTGGAAAACCACACCTGGTTTATCCACTTCAGAAACTCTCCAGACRGAAGTTTTATTTACAACCTGGGTTCCAGTCGAGGCCTTGTCTTCTGGTTACGGCTGACGTGGACGTAAACGAGTCAAAGAGCACGCCTTGGGGTCCCCTGTTCGACGGTCTAAAGACAGATTCTCCAGCAGCACTCCCACCTACCTGGCAGGTGACAGAACATCATCTCAAGGTAAAAGCTGGCTGTGTGTGACGTCGAGGTCTGTCCAAAGCTGAGCACAGAACGCTTCGCCCTTCTGGTTAAAACCCACATTATTTAAGATAAAGAGTAGAAAAGCTAACACCTTTCTTCAACCTTTTTCTTAACCTTGCCCTTGCCAACCCTAAGATAAACAGCCTCAAATGTCTGGTATTTAACATCTAAGCTGATGTTTGTGTTTCTATTTAAGTGTGGTTAACAATTAAGAAGTTAAAAGCTTGTTATTGTTGGTCCCAAAACTTTATAGGAAATTAATTGTTCACAATCAGGTGTACTCTATAGTCAATTTTCTATGATTTGTAAAATAAATGATAGCATAGTATGGTTCAAATCAACATTCACTGACTGAGAGTTACTTTTTGTGTCCATTCATTTTTGCACTAAAGAAATGT
This sequence comes from Austrofundulus limnaeus, assembly GCF_001266775.1. Taxonomy (NCBI): domain Eukaryota; kingdom Metazoa; phylum Chordata; class Actinopteri; order Cyprinodontiformes; family Rivulidae; genus Austrofundulus; species Austrofundulus limnaeus. The sequence goes on from NW_013952439.1 coordinate 945,731, forward strand.
TTATCCAAAACATAAAAGAGATCCTTGCTAATTAAATTACTCTTATAACCTTGTTATAAGAAGTGTAAGCTGACCCTTACAATTTCTTTTAGTTCACATACAAAAGATACATTTTTTTGTCTTTGCTCATCTACTGTGTTTCTCACCATTAAAGAGCTTAAGGTTTTTTCCTCACAAAACCCCTCAAAGTGTCGAGAGCGCATACCAAAGTTTACATAGACTTCCATTACAGTTTAGCTCAAAATCTTCTCTTCAGAAMAGGAAGTGAAGGTATTTTTACTATGTTTCCTACAATAAACATTGTAAAACAACGAGTGACCATCACAGTCTTCTGCCCCCAAGAACTTGAAAGATCCAACTTATGGTTTTCACACTGCTGTTTGTTTGAGGCTTACTTTTTACTCCGCAGTTCTTGTCTGCCTGTCTTTATGTTTCCTGTCAGGCACCTACAGAAACAGGTGTGTGGTTACCACAGTGATCCTAATGAATGCAGCATCTTTGATGTTTCTTTTGATTTTTACATCAAAATGGGCATTTTTCTTCTCAGCTTAAGCCTCATATTATTAACAAATACATTTTGTGTTAATAAATGTGACTTTTATTTTGACGCATCTCCTCTCGCCCTTCAACRTTTCTTTAAAAAACTGCTGATAGTTTCTTCTATCTGCGACAAAATCAAGCAACACAAGYGGAGGAAATACACTACTATCTTTGCAATATTTTCAGCTTTATGTTTTAAATATTTGAACAAGCGAATGTTTTAAATCCATTATAATAACCTCTAACACTCTCGTGTGCACAGCATGATGGGAGTTCATTTTTCTGACAAGCCGCCGAGCACGTGAAGGATTCCTTTCAGAACGAAGGGAGATTACTCTGACATTTACAAAGAACACTTAGGATAAACTACAATTCAGATTTGCATTTCTGAAGTGTGCTGCTGCCTTTTTTCACACACAGGATCCTGTTGACTTGAGTTTCTGCTGGTTTACTTTGACCTTTAGTGCCGCGGCGGACGATAAATTACCTCTGTGAGACACTTCTGCTTCACGTCCGTTTCAGAGACGCATTATTCAACCGGGTTTGAGGAAAATATTCTTTGTGTTTTGCAACAGTGATTGTGAGGAAGACGTTGCTGCGTCCTTGTATGTCTGTGTGTGTGTTTTAGGATATTCAAGGTCTTTTGAAGGTTTTAGCATAATTGTGGCACATTATTGAGAGCGGGTACATTAACATAACAATCTGTGTCATTTAGCTTTTTTAAACATCTAAATAAATTTAAATATCAATTGTTGTTTTCATACAATAGAACAAAATGACTTCACTTTACAGACCTTTTTTGATTAAATAAAGGAAAAAAACAGTCATACGTATTTACATAAAGGCCTAGAATTCATTTTAAAGAATGCACATCATCGACCACCTTTTATGCTAGAGATTTAAAGTAAGCTCAGCTTTGAACATAAACAACATCTCCCATATTGCATGACAATTATTTACCAACAAAATGATGGTGGAGGTGCACAGTGTTCTCAGTTGTACTGGGAAGTGGAAATTCCCTACTTACAAGTCATACATTTAATTTTGAATGCCCTTCTAGTATGATATGCCTGTTTGAAAGTGGGAGAATTTAGAATTCAATATGGCAGCTATTCACCACAAATCAACAGTGAGTAAAACTCTCTTACTTTTACTTTTGATAGTAATTCTGTATTATTTACTTCACATTTATTCAGTCCTGCACACAGTACTTTTCATTGTTTATAAAATGATGTGTTCAAACTGTTACTATGCAGGAAATACCACATAGAGCTCAGTTATTGTTTGTTAGCTGTGCTGTCGTGTGAGATGAGGAACGTGACGTTTTGTGTTTTTTGTGTTTGCTATGGTCAAATAGCTTGATGACCATCTTGAAATGATTAATCAAAAGTTAATCGGTAGATACATATTCAATAATTACTTTCCTAGATTTTCATTAAAAGCTATTTAGTTATTCACAAGATATATATTTTATTGTACATAAATTTTGTTGTTTTTTAAAAAAATGAAATGAATAAATAATAATAAATAAATAAATGTTTTGCTAACAGATACATAGTGTTGACTTTAATGAGTAATATGTAACGTGTACCACATGTATTGTAAATTAGCATCAATTACTACCACAACAATAAACCTTACAAAGAACTTTCTAAGAGTTTGATTAAAATCCGTCCGGTGGTTCAGGAAATATTTTGCTAACAGACAGAAAAACAAACACACGGACGTGTTCAAAAACGTTATTTCTTTCACCTGTGGTGATAACAGAACTGTTTTTCATCACTAAMATGTGTGTCACCTGAATGAGAAATCGTACAAAGTTCAAGCAGCTGGTGATCAACATGGCTCCAGACCAACAAGAGAGGAGTAAYGCTTGTTGCCAAACTTTATTTATTTAGTGTAGCACCATGCAAATGACTTTAAAAGGTTTAATGAGAAGAAAACAGAGGGAAAATGAACAACCATGAGTCGCCTCGAGGAAATCATTAGCACACATCATTACCCTTGACTGCACACTGCAGCAAAAACTGGATGCTGGGCGACGCTTACAGTGCAGCAAGGGAAAAAAAGGCATTTAATTTGAAATTTTATTGCTTAATTTGGCCGCGTGCATTCAAGTCATGTCAGACTCAGACATGAGACAGACATGTTGGAGGTTTTAAGCACTAAAAGAGAAAGAGCAACTCCTATACAGACGGAGTTCCCATGAAGCACGAAGAGTAAGTGGTTGTTTGTAAAGCAAAACACCCCATCTTCCTCCTCCTCCTCATCTTCCCTCGCTTTGATGCGAGGACTGTTAGGCCATTTAAACTGGCTGGGATCTTCTATTCTGAACATAAACCAAAAACATCAAATGCAACAAAACAAATAAAAGCTTCGAGACATTTTTTAATGGTTTCTTTTAAAGAGAGTTGGAATTTAGAGTTGGGCTGAGACAAACAATCTACCCACGTAACAAAATATGTCTGGCCCAGACAATGCTACAACACTAACACTTATACCTATACTGTAACGGATGATGACCCTTCAGTGGCCCATAAGGGGTTTGCCAGAGGTAGTCCATGCATGGGTCAGCATCTTAAAAACCCAGCTGTGACATTACATTTTAAAAACAGAGCTGTCWTTGTAATTTGCAAATATCATAAACTCATGTTTAAAGTGGAACACATCAAATGTATCAAACGTTTAACATAAAAAGTGGTACTATTTTTTTAGGAAAGAAAACAAGATAATTCAGATTTTTTTGGCAGCAACGCATCTAGAAACGATAAAACTGAGGCAACAACAAAACAAAAACATTTAGAGGAACATTTTGCAGCTAATTATGTTAATTTGCAACAGGTCAGACAAGAAGTTTTGGTTAAAAAAAAAAGAGCCTTTTTAGACTGAATCTTTCAAAAATAATGATGAGCAGAGCTTCGACAATCTGTGAAAACTGTCTAAAATAAGGAAACCGTTTCACATTCTTCAATGGGAAATGAGGAAGACTGAAAATCCCATCATCCACAGTTCATGATCATCCAAACATTTCATGAACCTGGAGAATTCTGTGCTTAAAGGACAAGAATGGATGTCAATATTTATTCCGGCGCTTAGGCCGGAATCTATCACTGTAAACACAGTTCACCGTGTCATCCACAAATGCTGGTTAAAGCTCTAACATGCAAAGAAAGACCACCATTTACTAACACCACCCACTTCTCTGGACCAAAGCTTGTATTTAATGGACGGAAGCAAAGCGGAAAACAGTTTTGTCATCAGATGAAATGAAATTTTCAATGTTTTAAAGAAACCACAGTTCTCTTGACTGAGGAGGAACAATTCAGCGTGTTCGCAGCACACAGTTCAAAAGCCTGCCTCTCTGGTRGTATGGGGGTTCATTAGTACCTACGGCATTGGGGGGCGTCTCCGCCTGGAAAAGCACAATCAATCCAGAAACATAGACAAGTGTTAGAGCATGTGTTCCCTTCCAGATTACACCTTTTCAGGGAAACCTTGAATATTTCAGAATAACAATGTTAAACCTCAACAACACGGCTTCATAATAGAATAGACCGCCGGCAGTCCAGACCTCTCACCAGCTGAAAACATTTGAAGCATCATGAAATGACAAATCTAGCAAAGCCTTATGAAGWGTTAGAACCTTTATAAGACAAAACTGGGACAACATGACCCTCTGAAATCCCATCATCTGGTCTCCTCAGTTCATAAATGTTTACAGACCGTTATTAAAAATGAGTTGATGCTTCAAAGTACTAAACACGTACCTGTCGCAACATAGAAGCATATTGCTGGCTTCAAATTCAAACTTCCTATTAAAAATAGTAGTTCTGACATGTTTATGTTTATGTTCCATTCTGAATAAAAATGTGGATTTCTTACATTAGCAAACATTGCTTGTTGTTTTAATTCACATTTAACACAACGTCCCCTTTTTAAAAATTGGGGTTGGATGAGGAAGACAAAAGACAGGAGAGCAGCAAACAACGTGAAGCAGGATTTGTATCCAGGACATGGTTTGTAAATGGCATGCCCTTTAATCAAGACGCCACTGGAGAGAACCTTTACCTTTACAGCAATTTTTAATGAACATTGTGATTGATTCTACTTAATGAAAAAGTCATTCTTATCTGAAAAATGTGAGTTTAGTGTTATTAAAGCTGATGAAAACTGAGATTTATGGTGAAAATGGATGTCTGTAAGATGAATGTAGATGAAAGAAACRCACAGCTACAAAAACAAATGGGTGCGTTTTAAGAAATGTTATCTTTTGACGTACGCTTTATAAATCTTTTTATTTGTTCATGAAAATAGGATTGGTGTATATTTTTCGTCATCAGCAGTTCAAGCCACTTTTTTTCTGAACACCAACGGTCTGATTTAGTGCTCGGTTTTGGCCCTAAAACTCCTCACTATGATGTTTTATTTCTTCATTGTTTAGATCAATCGCAGTAAAACTTACTCATCCACGTTCTGTGAAGTCAACTTCTTTAAAACTCTCAACAAGCAAACTGTAACTCATTTAAAAAATCTCATGAAATACTTCAATCCATAATGTGACTTTCAAAACACTAATCAGTCAGCACAGACGTTTAGACTCATTATGACATCAACTAGGTCAAAGAGTCTTGGTCTTTATTAGAAATTAAACTTATTTTTGTCTAATAGACATGTCATCTCATCTAAAAGGCTTCTTTAGCTCTGAATATGGATTTGGGCTTTTAAGGGCCAATCACACTAAAAGGGTCACGGGGGTCACGTGGGGTCACTGACCTGATTGACCCACCCGTCCATCCTGGGAGTCATTATTATYAGGAATTAATCAGCTAATTACTGCGAGAGAGGATCATTAAAACTCGTTAAATTAAAAAGATGTTTTTAGTCTTGCATGTAAAATGTTGCAAACAGATGGGTTTTTTTGTTTGTTTTTTCTAAATGGATAAAACTTTGGGGCATTATAATGAAAAYAAAAAAGCTCATTACTCTACACTCYACAAAAWWMYTTTTTTWAAAATCTAAATCTAAATTTAGTTTGTTGTGTTAAAGTCATTTTCTGTTKTTTGTGTGTGCATGTACAGGGTGAGTCAAAAGTCTCAGGACAAATGACATWTTTGAATACCCCAGCGAGTATGATGAGGGGATCTATCTTTGTAAAAACTTAACTGTCACACAATTTGGTGGCTTTCACAATGGCAGCCAAAGAAAATCTGTTCTAGACGTAGCCTAAAAAAAGACCCCTTATTAATTCAGTTCCTTCCCATTTTCTTTCTGAAATAAAAAGGGTGTCCTGGGACTTTTGACTCACTCTGTATCCACTACCTTTTCTGTGTTTTAGTGTCAATTTCAATTTAAGATCGCCATTACACCCAGTTAACCTGATAAAACACAAAATAACTCAGACAATATGGAGGCAAATTTGTGAGTAAATAAAGACATGTAATCCATTAACTGTTGGCATCAGCACTTTTTGTCTGTTAGCAAAAGATTTTAGAAAATAATCACTGGACGTACATCTACAACTGACAACATGAAAATGGCAGGTTCTCTTCTTTTTGTTCTTAAACGATTAGCTCGAGTTCTAAAAGCCACAAAAGAAAATCTCATTTGATAGCAGCCAAACAAGGAAAAAGTGCGGCATTATTTYCACAAATTTTCCTCAAAAACCACCGAAAACAAAGATCCCATTATCAAAATTGTTCCAGATTATTTCATCAAATCAATTAAATCATCTAATCCTCTCAGCTCCAGTACTCTGGCGTTCAATCAACCGCAGAGCAGAGAGCGGAGCAGAATGAACGAGCACTGAGATTTTAATCCACCAATCCCGACACAAACCACCGGCAAACGTTCACTAAACCGAAAAAAAAAAAATCTAGTCTGGTTTCATCCTCGATGAATGGAGCGATGATGTTCTGTTAGCAAAATATCTCCTGAATCACTGAGCAGATTTGAATGAAACTTTCAGAAGCTGATTCAAGATGGCCCCCACAGCAAGCAGAAAAATGTGCTCACTGTTGATGTTGTAGKAGCTAAGAGTCATTAACATARTCTTGCTAAACATATATGGCAYGAGATTGTACATCGATTTTAGTCTAAAAGTCTGGCATAAAATGTTTTAACTGCAGTCGATATGATGCTGCAGGAGGAACACCCTTCATCGTGTCCTGGTGCCTCCAGAAGTCTTCATCCAAGATGGTGAAACCACAGATGGGAGCAGCATGTGTTCCTCTCCTCTATTAAAGTAAAACCAGTGTTTACTGTAGGAGCAGCTGATCGGTGCTGCAGCTGTGGAGCTTCTGAAACACCACTGACCAGCAGCAGACGTCTGCGTCGCTYCTGCTGACCTAATGCCCCGCTGCCGCTCAAACTGCAACAAAACAATCTGTTTGTAGGGAGAGAGAAAAAAAAACACTCCTCTAACGCTCATCCAGACATGAGTGTCTGCTCAGCCAGAGACAGGGCTTGAAAATGTCAGACGCAAATCTGTCTCGCGTCTATCAGTCGACTGTCGTTTGATGTTTGCACGACTACACTCTCAAGTCTGTCTTCCCTGGAAGGCATAAGGTGGGTGATAATTTTTTTTTTTTTTTGCCTTTGTGTCTGTTAGCTAAATATCATCTTGAACCACTGGATGGATTTTACAGAAAAAAAAGCAGGAAGTAGTCGTTAAATGAACATCTACAACTGATTAACATTTAGAGTCAATTTGATTCAAGATGGCCGCTACAGCTAATCAAACTTAGCAAAAACAAATAGGCTATTTCTCAGTCTGTTTTRCAGATACTGAGCTAAAATTTGGTGTGGTAGTAGCTGAGAGTCATCCTTAACTTTTACTCTGAGTGCTGACTGACTGGGTAAGCTCTTTCTTTAAATTATTGCCATTATTGGGGTAAGCTCTGTTTGTCTGTTAGCAAAATATCTCATGAACTGGATGGATTTTATAGAAAAAAGCAGGAAGTAGTCGTTAGATGAACGTCTACAATAGATTAACMTTYAGAGTCAATTCARTTCAAGATGKCCGCCACAGCTAATCAAACYTAGCTAAGGCAAAATAGCTGTAACTCAGTTGATTTTACAGAAATTGAGTTAAWYTTTGGTGTGGTAGTAGCCGAGAGTCATTCACAACACRAACACCGAGTGTTTACAGATTGCACAAGAAATAGCAATACAGCATGAGATCTAACATGATGTTTTCAAGGTTTGATGAAAACAGCCGTAACATTCCTGAACGGCAGGCCTTTAATTTCACTGGTGTTTTTATGCATTTCAGGAGCTTCTCCCTAAATGAGCTGCGGCTATTTCCAGACGCCTCATGGCTGAAGTTTAGGATCACCAGGTGAGCCCAAAGCGATGACAGGTGGTGCCAGCCTCGGTTTTCTCCCTCCTCCTCCCCCTCCCTCCTCCTCCTCTTCCCCCTGCACTGAAGACACACTGCACAGTGTGCCTACATGGACTCAATGACCCCAAATTCACAGCTGCTCATGCTCGTCTCTGYAAGCAAACTGCACACAGCTACAGAACCAGAGCCAGCGACTCAAAGCCATGTGTGTGCAGGAGCAGATTTTGGTCAAGGTCAAGTGGGGTTTGTTTGTTTTTACGCTTCATTTTAAAGCACAACTCTTCAGCGAACAACAACAACAACAACAACAACAACAACAAAACTAGATCCTATGGTGACATTCAAACTGGATGTTTTCTTTGCAAGCACTGCAGTGTTCTGTTAAATCCTTATTTATTCTGTGGCAGACAGTCACATGACTGCAACAGACGTCAAAATGCAAGACTGTGGGCTGCAGCATGGATGGACGGAGCAGCCTCTGGTTTTTCCTCATCCTGCTGAAATAAAGCAAAAGCCTGGATTCTTATAAAACAACTAAACATTTTTAAGAATTTTAATAATTTTTGTGACAGAGCAGCCTCAGAGTGTTATGATGTTTTAGTGGCAGGTTGTGAACACAGAACAGGATCTTTATAGGTGCGTTTTTTTATATATATTCTGAGTGACTGTCACGCCCGCTGCTGAGTCGCCTCTCCACGTTTGTTGTAAAAAGGTCTGATGTGTGTGTGTGTG
>NW_013952439.1:954406-968969 GCF_001266775.1 Austrofundulus limnaeus
ATTCTGGCCATTAGATGTAGCTCGTCTGTGTTGGGACATTCTTTTGAACAGTGGCTGCTTTGTTTCCCGATGTATAACTGGTCAGTGCCAGGAGGACTGTGACCATTTTATCAGCTGGRTTACATCCAGCATGGTGCGGGGCCACACTGGGGTGGTCTGGGCTCCGTTCTCCAGCAGGAACGCCGGCTCCATCTGGAGAACGCTTTGGCCATTAAAAGCCAYGTTTTCTCCAGAACCGCTGTTGGCTTTCAGGAGAGAGGAGGTCATCGGCTTTTGATAAGAGCTGCCCAAAAAACCCTGGAAAAAAACTTTTTTATTAGTGCAGTTAACAAACAATTACATATATTTTTAAATTGTAAGCTGCTGAGAAGTATGCCATGCTTTGTTTAAGCTTAGTGCATTAACATTTTATGAACAAATCTTACATAAACAAATCACCAAATGAATCCTGAATGAATAATTCTAGAAACAAAGAGGGTGATTAAATTTATGGATTATGGAAAAGGATGTTCAAAATATGAAGTATTCACTTAACCCCCAAAATAAACAAGCAGATATACTTTTTGTCATTTTTTAAATTTGAGTGAAATTAAGACAAGCAAATGACACTATAGTTAAAAGAAACTATATATATAGTTTACCTTATGGTGGTGTTGGGGAATTGCTCCTGAGTCAAGCAGAAAAAAGACATTAATGTAAACAAAAGAAGCAAACATCTCAGCGAATAGGAGCATGAAGACATTGTCAATCAGTTTCCAATTACTCAACTTTGAGATTTCTCATGAGGAATACCTTTTTATAAGATCTGTGGGGTTATTGTGCAGTGCAGAATGTGACGTCAGGCCGCTGTGCTTTTATTTCTCCTTGAACAGACCTGAAGTAAACCTGTCATTTACCAAGACCACTGAAACTTTGCTCAACCTGAAGCAAAAACAGTTCTCTGAGCTCAAACATGAATCGACTTTTCTTCAACGCAGCAGGCACCGTGATTAAAGATGCACAAAATGTTAAAATAAGGAAAGGATTAAAAGAACTAAATCCCAGCCACACAGGAAGTCTGGATGAATGAGCAGCTCGGTGTGAAGGAGGCGGCTTCAGAATACATGCAGCAGCAAAACAGATCAGATCAGGTCACAAAATCAGCTACAACCAGAAATACATCAGTGACAATAACATTTCCATTTATTTACCTTTTTTTTTTCACTGATGAGACATTGTAACCTGGAGCTCAGTTAATTAACCAGCTGAGCTCTAATTAGTTCACTCCTGTAGGTTAGGAGRTGCAATTAACAGAATATTTTAGGCTTTTTTTTTTTTTTGGGAGGTGAGCTGGGCTTTTATTATTTAAAAAATACACCTGYGACCTGATCTGGTTCAGCTTACTTTGACCAGCAGAAAATCCATCTTTTTCTGCTTYTTCCTTTCAGGGTCACTGTGCGAGGAACATCCTGGACAGGTCACAAGTCCATCACAGGGACACAGAGAGACAAAGACAAACAAATATTCCCTTACTCACACAGGGACAATTTACCAATTAGCCTAACGGTCACAAATTTGGGACAACTGTGGGAGGAAATCAGAGTAGCCTGAGAAAACCCACACATGCACAGAGAGAACATGCAAACTATTTTTTATTTACTTTTCCAGAAAGGTCCCTGGCTGGGATTTCATTCGGCAACCTCCTTGCTGAGGCAACAGCAACTGAGCCACCCTCAGCAGTAAATATCAAGGATTAAAAAAAAAAACTCCATGTAAAACATTCATCAGTCTCTCAGGTGAATGTTAAACTGGTTGACGTCAAACATGTCCACTTCATTTATTTCTGAGCAAAAGTTGTCTCATTTCTTTATTTTTCATTCTTATAAGAGTGAACTAAGGTARTATATGTTGCCTGGCAAAAAAGGGTCACCACCTGGATTTAACTAAGCAAACAGGTAAGAGCCTCCCATTGGACAATTACATGTCATCTGATGAGTTATTTAACTCYGATGTAATGAGAAGCTTCTTGTTTGTGGTCCAGAAGGGTCAAATTATTGGTCTTWATAATCTTGAACGTTTTTAAGTTGATACTGCAGGGATCTGTGTTTAACTGCATTACATGTAGATGTTGTTCATGCTTTTAAATGTGTTTCCTAACCTTATGATTTTCTTTTTGTAACTACGTCACTTATTTGTGCTTGGATTTGACATAAATTCAACAAAGAGAACAAACGAGGTGATGAAACCAGGAATTGGAGTCTGCACAGAAAAAAAAACATCACACAATTATTCAATAAAGTTGTAATAAAACCACACTCAGTTTAAACCTTTTTTAACTATAGTGGCTTTTTATTATCATGAATTATTTGTGTCAATGATTAGTTTCATGTCATTTAATCTTCCACAAATAACACATTTACTCTGTTCTTCTCAGCTTGCAATAGAAAGATCCTCAACACTGTACATGTGTTAAAAAAAAAATAGCGGCACGTTCTAAAMAAAAAAAAAAACAGTGAAAACTAACACCGAGGGGATTCTAGGCTTCCTGTCAACAGTCGTTTGAGCTGAGGCACAGAAAGAAAAAAAACATACAGTACAAAAGATAATTGAAGCATATTGTAAAAATAAAACATATTTTTTTTATTTATGACATAGTATTTTGCCAAAAAAAGTGCTAGTCAAACCTTAAAAGTGAAGTCAATCACAGACAAAGGAATGCTGTAACTCTACAATCCTGTTGATGTTTATTATTCTGCTGCTAAAAAACTAAAATCCCCACAAACAAAACTTATGTACATCATATAAGCAACATTTTCTTTATGAAGGTGCTGTGAAAGATGAGATATGACAATAATCTGATAAAATGAACTTTTAGGAGCTCTTAAATGTTAAAATAATTGCACTACATGTCATTAGAAAAAGACAGAAATCCTAAAAGAAAAGTCTGAGTTTGCCTGACTACAGTGCATTTATCTAAAGAAACGCTTCAATTTCTTTAAAGCCTTCAAGGTCAACCTATAAAGCTAAAAGTGCAACGAATTCCTTCATTTTGAGCAGTAAAATAATTTAGACAAAACACCTTTTGAGGCTTTTTTGCACCATGAACCCCGACCTGATCATCTCAATAGAAATTAACCCAATTAACTTGTTAAAGGAGACATATCCTGCTTTTAAATCCTTCTTTTTCACATTTAAATCATTCAGTTGAGGTCTGTATAAAGTGGAACTGCAGTGCTTTGGTCTGAATTSCTCCTTATTGTAACTCCACAAGCCCCTCTTTCACCCCTTTTCTGAAGTGTCTMCCAGAYCAACTCGTTTTGACGCCGTCTCTTTAAATCCAAACAAGGTGCTTCAGACCCCGCCCCCTTCACCAGGTGCAGCTATTTTTGTAGTTTAATAGCAGGCTGTCTAAATCTATAGGTAGCAGAAATACAGGCAAAAAGCACTTAAAGCTTTGCTAGAAGCTCAAATTGGCAAACATCTGTGAAAAAGCTAAAAGCAGCAGCTGGTAGCTAAAAGAAAAAAGAAACAAAAACAGGAACTAAATCTTAAAAGTAACAAATATTAGCTAAAAGTAGAAAACGGCTGTCTAAAATCTAGAAATAGCAGAAGGTTAGCTAAAAGTAACAGAACTGCATCTATCAGCGCAGAAACTTCTAGTTTATAAATTAATTAAAAGATGTCAACATTGAAAGACTTGTTCATCCAGCCTTACATGTTGGAGCCGGAGTCTGGACCTGCAGAACTGCGGATTCATAAATTTGGCTATCTGGAAGTCCATGACCTTGTTTAGCAGCTCTGTAGCAAATATTGTGTCGTTAATGTTCTAAATACATCAGAGAAAACTTAACGGACTGAAAAACATGATCTAAACAGAATATAAAGATATCTATGCAGCACCAGGAGAAACTAAACTCAACTTTTCTGCACTCCTAGAGACTCAAAGTACACAACAAAATATATACTGTATAAGGGATGAAAAAGTGGCTTTTGCATGATTTGTCGCTTTTAAATTTCTGTTAAGTGTGCTGCCTCCTTGTATTGTTGTCAYCATTAAACCTATGAGGGAAAAATGGAGGTTTTGTTTGTCTGAAAAAAAAAAAAATGGCAGAAACAATTATTTTTCCTCGTCTCTTCTAGTTTAAACATTTAACATGAAGTTCAGGGTCAATGTAAGGCAAATCATTTAATTTAAAAAATAACCTCTAGGCTCCCATGATTTTCATGCAACATTTTACTGTGAAAATAGCAGAAAAACAGAAATCAAATAAATCAATTTGACTCGATTGCTTCTTAAAAGGAAGCAGAACAGTTTGCAGGCCTTGAACCCTATAAACTATCCATTATATTACACATTTACAATTTCAACTGACCTTTAACTCTGACTTGATCCTGAGTTTATTCAACTGGAAACACATCAAGTCTTTGCCTAACTTCCTGCACAGCAATGTCAGCAAAAATGTAAAAGCAGCAGAAAAACTGTCAAATGACCACAATAGTCAATGTTATTACMAACAATTATTAAATGAGAAAAATCTGATAACTAAAAACATCAATGTTTACTTGTAAAGAGTGTGAAAAAGATCTAAACCATTTATATATTTAAAAAAAGCACCCCATATGTAGAAATTTGTTTAGAAATGGAAACAATTTAAAACTGTGAACAAAAGAAATAAAAACGATTAAATCAACATAAAACCATCCATCTAATTTAAAACCCCAAAGGAGAAACCTTAAGAGCCACTTTACCCAGAGTGCCTGTGGACTGTGTACAGTACTGGAGATTAGGTTGTGATTCTCAGGTTTGGACTTCAGTCAAAACAGATCATCCATCATCAGCCCAACAACTAAATGATTGGTGATTTAAACGCACAGGTGTGTTTAAGTGTTTTGTATTTTGAGGAGCGACCAACCAGGCAAACTTCCAGATTTTTTAAAAAAAGGAGTTAGTCAAACCCAAAAAKATCTGTGCAAGCAGCTCTGAGCTGATATTAGGAGCTAAAGACAGCTTCATCCCACAAACAGAACGCCCTTAGTGGCACAGCGTTCAGTAGTTTTGAAACATGGAAGCTGCAGGAACATGTCTTGAAAAACAACTCATTTCCTGATGACCGCTTTGGTGAAGAGTCAAACTAAAAGTTGTTCACTGTGCACTGACTGCCACAGTTTCACCAATTAATGTAAAACGAGCGTAGTTGTCTAATTAGCTGAGTCTGTATTCACAGTAACAGCTAACGTCCCACTGACTCACAAGAAAAACTAAAGTTTAAAGACTAAAGTCGGAGGCGTTGCTGCTGGAAGTAGAAGAGGTGGTGCACACAGTCAGGTGTATTACAGTGTGTACAGGTAGGAATTAAAATATACTCTCTTGGCTGTAACTCTTATTAAAGTTAAACTAGCTAAAATAAAAACAGATAAAAACCTACCACCGATGGACTCCAATCGCCCAACCCCAGTGGAAGTTATTCTAAAAACGGAGCTAACTATTTAACGTAACCGAGTGTGTAAAGGTAGAAACGCCTCCTTTAGGTTTTTAAAAAAGTAAAACTTGGCTGATGTCACTCAGAAAAACTCAGGCTAGCACTCGACCCCTACCGATGAGCTGAGCGGTGTCGTCGTCGCTGTGGTGCTGGTCGTCTGTGTCGCCGCTTTCTGAGTCTGTGTCCTCCTGCGGGGAGTAGTAGCCTTCGTAGCCCTCGTAGCCCAGGATGGGGGAGTCGCAGTGTGCAGGGGAGACAAGGCACTGGGCGGTGGTGACGGTGGTGGCTGAATAGTCCGCTGARGACCCGGGGCTGGAGGGGCGGAGCAGAGGAGTGCGCTCCGAGTTGGCATCGTAAGTTCCTTCTCCCTCTCCGCGTCCTTCGGCTTCCTCCTCGGAGTCGGACTCGGAGTGCTCCGGGTTTTTCTTGGTCACGCGCTGTTTGCACACGGGACACGTCTTCTTGGTCTGCGTGAGCCACGGGTCGACACACTTACAGTGGTACGCTGGCAAACAAGAAAGGACAGCAACAACTCAAGCTTTATTCACTAAAATGTACAACACRAGCAAATACAAATATATATTTACTACTAGGAAAACTTCTAAAATCTGCTTTATGTACTTATGCACCAACATGATGATCAACAAAATAACTGATTTACCATGTGAGCACGGTAAAACTCTCAGCTTGTCTCCTTCTTCATACTCATCCAGGCAGATGGCACAAACATCATAGTCATCTCCTAAAATACAGAACAATATAATTTATTTTATTCAAATTAGTAAAAAAGTGAACACACCACGTTAAAACTAAAAGCTAGCTTAAATAAATTAAGCCAGTTGAAAGTGTATGAATAAACAAGACGTTCAGAAACAGAACTGATTTTTATAGCATGTTTAAAACTTACCACTTGAGGAAAAAAAAACAAGATTTTTTTAAAGGGATCCATGATTAGTTGTAACATTAGACTTTATTTAATAAACATTTATTTTAACTGTAAAATAAAGACTAAAAATACTGTAGGATGTTTAGTTTTTATCATTTTTAAACTAAAAGTTTAAAAATATATTTTAACATGGACGGAGCCATTTTATTTACGTGCAAAGCATTCTGGGCAAATGATGACGTGGATAGGTCCTCAGTGCGAGGCTGCTAGCTTTTAAATGAAACCAGAGAGCGTTGACAGAGAGGAGAAGGTAGAAATGACTCAGCCTGTAACTGAAAATATGGATGGAGGACAACAGAGCTGCTTCATGGAAGAAGAACCTCAGCTTAGCCTGTTTGCTTTAGCTCCGATGCTATCACCATATAYATGTATTAGCTCAGCGCTACACATCCTCCTCTCGTCACTGAGGTCCTCCATCCACATGACAGAGAGAGGAAACACAAAAATGACTCAGCTGCAACTGAAAATATGGATGGAGGACCTCAGTTTAGCTTGTTAGTTTGTTGTGCTAGCGCAGAGCTAATACATATAAGGCAATATAGCGTTGTGTATTTTTACAGTCTTTATTTTAGAGTAAAAATATATTTTTATCAAATAAAGTCTAATATTACAACTAATCAGGGATCCCTTTAATCTAACTCCTTTGTCTGAATATCTACAGAAACATTTAAGCATCTTTTAGCTTCAGTAAATCAATCCTATTCCTAACAACAATAACTGTTTTATTTTATTTTTTTAACAGTCTTTAATTCTAACAACCCCAAGAACATGAATCGTTATTTCAAATATGAAATTATACAACAAAATGCCTCTGGGAATGAATAAATGTAAAACTAAAAAAGTGATCTTTAAGCACAGTTTTAGGATTACACTGTTGCACAGACAGAATGATAATAACATCTGAACTAAATGTGTCTGATTAGCTCAGGAGGTTGAAAGTTCAAGTAAAGTAAAAGTCTTGATTTGGACTTTAAGCAGCTTACTTCCACTAAGATAATCAGCGTCTTTCATTTAGATAATTTATCTTCCGAACTTTCTCCTTAAAATGTAGTTTAGTCTTCTTTTCACTGCCTGAGGATTATTTCTTTTAAACAAGAACATAAAGCGGGGTGTGTGAAACCTCAGCACTGTATTTAACAAGTCATGTAAAGAAAATTAACTCCAAGAATTTTCTGTATTTGCGTTTGTCACATGGTCACAGAACATTTTCTGAGCAGATCTTCTCTCACAGCAAAGAACATGTGAGATAAAAAAAAAAACATTTGTACGGAGTCATAAAAACAGCACATGATGCTGAGGACATGATTTAAAGCTTGCCGTGTTTCTTTTCACAGCTTGATGAGATAAGGGTAAGATGAGGTAAATAAGGGTTTCTGACAGCTTTCCTTGTTTGCAGTAAATGTTCTGGAAGAGTCTTAGCTTTGTTTGCACAGCAGCTCATCTAATGATCTTCAGACATTTACCTCAGAGAAGCATGAAAAATGTATAAAGCTGGGAGCAAACGGTTCTCACGCAGCGCTCGTCTAGAACACATCCAGACATTTAAAGACTGCAGTGTATGTGTGCAAAWGGCTTTTATAWGAAACACAGGTTTGTGTTTGTGAACATGTGCTCAATATTTTCATTAACGGTTACCTTTCCTGAACTTGTGCGTTGGAATTTTCTTTAATTGCTCCTTGGTCAAACGATTTTTCCGCAGCTGTTTTCTGTACTGCACGCATCGGATAACCTGGGCGAAGCAAAAACAACAATATTACTTATGAKAGAAGACATTCGGGACCAAAGCATTCATTTAAAGTGCCCGTGACATCAAATTTTTATGCAAATAACAGTGATTAAACAGTGCAAAAAATTCACACCGCTGAGATAAACTGCTGTTGATTTATTCACATGTGAAGTAACAGGAAGTGATGTCCAAGAGGAATGTCTGCACGTAAACAAGSCATTGCTACAATAGTTAGCAACACTGATTGTAAAGAAACTGATGTTTCTTTAGATTATTTGAAGTCACTATCAGAAAGAGGAAGAAGAGTCGGAGCTTAAATAACATTGCTTCAATAAACAAAGTCCAGAGTTCACGTTCTTAAAGAGTTCCCCTTTGATGTCACTTCCTGTATCACTTTTGCTGAGCCAAGTTRAGAAGAAACTTTGCCAGTTTTGGGACAAAATGGATAAAATCATGTGTATTATTTAAAGTTATTTTAAAAGTAAAAGGTGTTTTCTTTGACATTTTGTATTTAAAGCGTATGCAGGTCACAGACACTTTAAAAATGAGGTGATTTAGAAAAAAACATTTCTATTGCCTTATGTAAATCAAAGACACAGACTTAGYGAACAAATAAAGCATCTAAAAACAACAGTGGCTTACTGCAGCTTTGCTGAAGTACAATGAGGTCACTGTTCCACTACCAAGAAGAAAAGATCGCCTCATGGTCAAAGTGCAATACAAAGAAACAGAATCGACTGTTTAAGAAGAAAAAAAATCTAACTCTTGTAAATTTAGACTTGGCAGATGCTTTTACCCGAAGCAACTTACGAATAAGAAACAACATCCAAGCTTCTGTGCAGTAACAATAAAAACTCTTCTGAAGCAAATCAAGAACGTATTTATAGCCCGTCTCCTTTAACGCTGGAGTTTTACACTAAGATCTGCTTATGTTGAGAAATGAAAAATGTGAGGATATTTTGGTCTAACCTTAAAAATAAATTTGGATTTTACAAGATGTCATGCTCAGTGAATATGRTGGGGATTACTCAAGTATGACCACATCAAATYATAGCTCAAAATCTGTAAAACTGACTGAGATCCAGCAGTTTTTGTGTAGAAGGCCATTTGGTGGTGGCAGCCATCTTTATTCAAGTTGAATCCAAACAATAATAAGTAGATGCATTTTTAGTGACTTTTCTTTAAGTTTTATTAAAATCTGTCCAGTGGTTTATGAGATTATGCTAAAAGACATCCACACACACAAAAATACACAATAATCCTCCATGTCTGTATTTCAACTGCAGGTAATAATAATAATAATAATAATAATAATAATAATAATAATATGTAAACATACTTACCAAAATTATACACATGACAATAATAACCATCCCAACAACAGCAGTGAAAGGAATGAGGTAATACGATATTGGAAAAGAAAAAGCTGGCTTGAGGATCACGTAGGCCCTGCAGATCGAGGGGGATAAACAAACAAACAAACAAACAAACAAACAAACAAACAAACAAATAAATAAATAAATGTATTTGTTGTTCCATTCAAATTTAATCGGGCACATTGGTTCAGTCTTGGTAAAAAAAAACTACTTGTAGTATACGTTCTAAAAAATATACTTTTTCTCACCCAACTTCTGGAATTATGATTTTCTTGAGCGTCTCTGCAGCGTAGAAGCTGGTGAAAACTGAGGGGATCTGAATCTGGTCTGCTATAGTTTCTGAGGGGAAAAAATTTATAAACACTTAGCACAAAAATGAGGTAAATTGGTGTTTGGTAGATTATTTCTTTGTTGTAACAGTGCTTCTTGACAATAAATCTTATACTGTTGGAAAGCCTGTTAAAATCCCTTTTAAATGGTGCCACATTTGTAAGGAACATGCATTTGTTAGATGAGAAGTAGAGCTGAGTGTCTGAGTTACGCACACGGACATTTCGCCAAATCCTTTCTGCCAAACAGCTTATTCTGCCATTGGCTCATTTGGTGTTTGATTGAAGTTTGAACAAAACGTCGTCAATTTAATAATTTATTAATTTAACAAACAGGAGCCTCAAGAACCATACACAGCCACAACAGCCCGGCACCTCCTCCTCATGCTGGTCACACACAACTGTGGGATGGCATCCCATTCTTTTTGTGCTAAGTTTAAATATATTTACCTTCAAATTTGAATTCTTTAGTAGGATGACAATAACGCTGCAACAGCCTATATTTTATGAACACTTACCATTACTGTAGTTCATGTTGAGAAGAACATCTGAGTCTACGTTGTGTACGATCGCAGCACTGTATCCAGCTTGCTGTGCGTTCAAAACCTATAACCAGTTTATTACATTAGTCTAGTTTGTAACATACARCTCTTAAATTATTCTATTTTAAACTTTACTGACCTTTATATCAAAATTGCATTCATAACGTTTAATGAGAACAATAAATTTGGTGGTGTTGGCGTTATAAATGCTCAGATTCTTAGGAGGAGGGTCCATTGTTGTACACCCATTAAGTGGTTTGGACACCACCAGAACTCCCTTTAACATAAAGGAAAAAAAAGTTGTTATAAAGAAAAATAAAGGAAGTTTTTATTATACAGTCTTTCTTTAGACATCYGCTCTCACCATTAAACCCTCCTTAGGAAGTGAAGGTCCAAAAATGGCAGGTAGGTCCTCAAACAATATGGAGGTCATGTTGTTAAAATGCTGCCAAGATAYGGACATAAATCAGAACAAGATGTGAAAMAATTTACACTTTACAGACAAAACTTTTATAAAATCTGTCAATTAAAAACTGCCATTTCACT
This sequence comes from Austrofundulus limnaeus, assembly GCF_001266775.1. NCBI lineage: Eukaryota > Metazoa > Chordata > Actinopteri > Cyprinodontiformes > Rivulidae > Austrofundulus > Austrofundulus limnaeus. Next base: position 965,331 of record NW_013952439.1, read on the forward strand.
TACAGCATATATATATCCATGTGTGGGTGAAGGGATCAATATGCTGCAGAAACCCAGAATAAGGACATTCAGTTGAGTCTCTAGGCGCCACACACCAAGGTGGACCATCCTTGTTTGCTTCCAGTTCCTCTGAAATGTGGAAAAAACAAAAGAATCAGTGTATACTGACAGAAATGTTGACTCTTTACTCTTATGGCTGCAATCTTTGGTCTTCAGGCCAAAATGTCCTGATGCATCTCATTAATCCTGGTAAAAAATTAAAAAAAAAAAGTTGAGTAGGTCTCTGGACAGGTTTTTCTTTGTTTAAAATTTTATCTCYTCTCCAAGAGATGTCTTCACTGAAGAAGCAACTAAATATTTTTGTTTTTTTCAACAAAGACAAACTCGTCCAGAGGACTTACTCAACTTCTTTTAAACTCCTGAAGTTTCCTAAAACACAGTTTAAACTCATGGGGACCAGTTCTTTCAAACAAGAGTCCCTAGATTGTGGAAACGCCCCGTGTCTTCATGAGGCTGACTCTGATCCTTTTTTAAAATCAGCTTAAGACACTGTTGTTCAGACACACTTTTAGCTAAATGTATTACTTAATGTTTCATTAGTCACATTAACTTGTTTTATTGTATGCTTTTAAGCTTAAATYGTATGTATTTTATTTTTGTTCCTTGTGAAGCACATTGTAATGAAGCGGGCTTTATAAATAACATTTACTTATTTACTGCCAACCAGCAAGTACCTGTCAATTTCCAAATGTACTTATGTTCATTTTTTTAGAGTATGGGATAATCCAGGCACAAGTTTGAAACAAATCACTGAACAAATTTTCTTACACTACTTCAAATAGACCATTTAGGTGATAAATCTGTGCAAATACACACACAGAGATAACAAACCCAATGTGAAGTGGAGAAGCAGAGTGAGTCAGTGTGAACCGATCTATTAAGATTACAAAGGCAAATCCAGGAAGTCGAGCACTTCTGGAAAACGGTGACTAGTGTGTATTTTTAACACCATATACTCGAGATTCTCAATTATTTCGTTTAGACAAATAAAGACAACACGTTATGTAAAACTAGGTGAAAGCTAACTACTTATTACTGTTCTGACCAGTCTAAACAGGCTAAACTACATTGTTTCTACGTTTCATGGTCGTAAAACTCACTTGTTTTCGTTAACAGAGCTAATCTTCTCTGCATTTCCTTTTCCCACAATCGCAGTCTGATAAATGGGATCACTAAGGTCCAGAGTTAGAACTCAGATTTTCTTTAAGCTTCATTTTCTGCGCTTTTGTTTGTATTTCTACTCTGCCTCCGCACACGGCAGGAGGGTGGGGTGTAGTCGCAATTTCAGTCGTTTAACTTGACTTTAACACAGTCATTTTTATCAATTAGACAATGTTAGGCTGTTTTCACTAGCGATGTTATATTTTCACGTTCCAAACTAAGTAGGAAAACAAATTAGCACTAGCTGACTTTTAGCTAATTAGCTGTTGTTATAAATAATAACAGGGTAAGTCCTTGCCATTTATCTGTCACCACCGTACATAGTTTATTTCTACTCTTTTGGTGGAAAATTTAATTTAAAAATCATGTAAAACTTACACACCTTAAGTTAGCTGGACAGTTCTTGGCAATGGTTCTTGGTTTGTTTGTGTTTGCTAGTTTTTCATTCTTCTTCTCTTGAGATTTATCAGTTGTTKCATTACCGCCACCTACTGGTCAGCTTCAGAATGACACCGTTTAATGAAATGATCACATCCAGCATCCTTCTAAATACAGCACCATTATGCTCACTTTTTTTTCTAGAGTGCCTTATAATAAACTCTTCTTACTGAATATCTATTTCATTATAAAACAAGTGCTTCATACAAGTGCCTGTGACAATCTGACCTTGACCATATTTCATTTAGTGCTGCCCTCAAATGGTAGGTAAGATCTGTGTGCTGTTACCATACARTGTATTTTTAATTGAATGTTAATAACATAGTTTAATTTATTTAACTCATTGCACTTGAATATGGAAAGGATTTCTCACAGAAGTACAGATTTTACACAAACATTTGAAAACTATATTAAGCTCTTTAACATCAGTTAGATATGAGTGTTTGTTCCCGCCACACTCAAGATACAATTTTTTTTTGCCTTTTGATAGTTTATATAAACCCACAACCTTTACATTAAGATGTACAGTGTAATAAATGTGACCCACATGACTGAGGATTAAAGTCATAAATGTATAAGGAGCATTAGGCAGCCATAGTGCATTGAATAGAACATTGGCAACTATTGCATTTTGTCAAATTATAATGAATATATATCTTATCTACATGTCGTTTAAATGAAATATCTGAATTATGATCTTTTTTAACTCTTTCTTTAGCTGTAGCTACAAATAAACATGGCTTTGAGCAGAACTAGCAAATATTTTTTTCTCAGCTGGTAAATCTCAATATCCAGATATGGATATAAATGCTTTTGTCCCATAAAAATAGGATTCAGACAAAATATCAATGAGTTATCTTGATTGGGAAGAYAAATCAAGGCATATCTCTGGAATAGCTCACATCATGATGATCAAAATAAATACGCTGAGCTCATTTTGACCAAATTTGACTTAGTCCTCAGTTTGATGTGATGGGTCACATATTTTGTTTTAACCCTCTGTCATCATGTGCCTTTGCAAGACTGAGTTGTAAATGTAGTTGTTGAACAGAGCAAACAGAAGCTAAAAAATTTTGACAGGATGTGAGTCCAAATACTGCTTGTGATCTCTGGAATAAAAGGGAAACAGTTTWWAAAAAACAAATGAGACAATTATTTTAGTGAAAGTAAGCTAAATATCTAAACAACAATATGTTTGGGTATTGTATGTTCTTTGTGTGTTTTATCAAATGATCAGGGGTGTGTGAGGGACTTTTTTCAGGATGAGCCATGTGTGCTGCAGCAAAATGTTTGAGTCAMCATGAGTCTGAAGGTCAATTTGATAAGAAGAAAGAAAAAAATGAAATTTCTTGATTTCTAAAACGTTGAGGATCAGCTGCTTTTATTTAGAGTATTAAACTGAAATAAAGCTGGCAGTGGCTCCTCCAGCTTCAAAACCAGACAGAAATAAAGCCACACYCAGGTATGAATGTACAACACTGAGACAAAAAACACTATTTCTTCACTTTTCAGTTCATGTGCAAATTATCTTACATCCTGTTAGTGTTGCTAAACATTTACTGAACTCACGCTGTCYTTTAAAGCAGCTTCCATCTTGGACTGATGCAGAAATTTGTCGCAAAGAGGAAATACTGGTGCACAAGTCTGATGTGGTTCCATAGAATTTTGACTAAAGACAGAGTTTTCAAAAATCAAAAATAGAAACTTGTGCAAATTTAATAACAGTGATAAAACTGAATCAGGAGGACTGAAAAATACAGAAAAAAATGTTGTGATTCCAAGTGTTATCTGCTTTGTAAATTAGAAAAAAATGTGGGTTTTAATAATATTAATCGGAGTTTCTGAGCCCCATCATCCTCAAGTTCTTTCACACACACAAATAAACTAGATACCACATAGCAGTAACATAATGACCCCCGCACACACAAATGCACCAGTAATAAGAAGTCTTTATTCCTAATAAAAGTCATTGTACTAGGT
>NW_013952439.1:969456-975567 GCF_001266775.1 Austrofundulus limnaeus
TAATAAAATAATAACTGAAGCAATAAAAAAGTTGTATTATTTATAAACGGGTCAAGAGATGGACGTTTTGTACATTTTCAAACTTAATGTTTCAGTAAGAAGGAAACAATTTATTGGAAATATTCAAAATATCAGCAGTTTGTACACATTTTTACCCAAATAATTGTACAGAGAGCACAGAGTAATTTTCTTAACAGGACAGAATGGATAAAAACAGTAATTTAAATGCAAACTAAAGACCTTTTTGTCTAGTTTATTTCAGAAGCAAAATAAAAACATRYAAAATTCWTTTAAGRTTTCAAAMTGCACCAATAYGTCYGACTGTCTTCATGSCTGCAGCCTCAGACCACCTGGTTCCGCTCATAGAAAATGAGAAACGCAGCACCTGTTAATAAAACACATGTACATGYACACACTTTAGTAAGACATGTACTCATGTTAAACATCTGACATTTATGGTTTATGGTGAGTGGGGATGGATAAAGAACTCATATGAGCTGTGGGCCTCATAAATGGGCTCATTGCTTTCCCCAAAAAGACACAGCTTTATTTAAACCTTCACATCCTTCAGATGAAAAAAGACAATGTTAGAAACACTCAGTGTTYTGAGCTTCTCAGGATCCAYGAGGACTTCTCAGAGCCACATCTGACACTTACAAGAAGCCCTTTCCGCAGCCCAGTGGTCCAAAGAACCGTTCTGTCGGGAGGCAAACCCCACTGAGACTGGGACAGGACCATGGAAACGACACTGCCTCATTTTCAACAACTGTGGAAAAAAATGTTGTTTTTTTTGTATCAAATCTGTATTTGTGACATTAAGTGTCATTAAAGGACAAAGACATGCAGAGAAAAAGAAACAAAACTCACCATTTAGCAGTAAAAGCACTAAAATCGACAGAGCAGCTAAACGAWACGCAAACATGTTTGTTCCTGAAGATGACGCTCCAAAAAWGAAGCTTCACTCCAGATCTGGGTGTTTTAGGCTGAAGGGAGGAGTGAAGTTAACRTGAAGCAGCTGACCAGTCATCAGGTTTTTGTTTWATAGARTTAGGAGCCTCCTGAAGAGAACATGCCTTTAATTACATTGAACAAAACCAGACCACTGTTCCCRTCCTGGGACCATGGCTCGTCACAAGGAAAATGACCGAGATGTGCCCAAGAAGCTGTTTCTTTATCTGATTTTCCAACACCACCACATTCTTTTCTGACATAAATGAACATACTGTCAGAGCAGCATTTCTGTTGTGCAGAATGAAGCACAGGTTTCCACATAAGGCTTTCAAACTTTTTCACTATCAGAATCATATTTATTGGCCAAATGTGTAAAGAACATGTAAAGATTTTATCTATGGCTGGCGGTGCTTAAAAAACAAATCAATATAACACTTATAAAGCAAATTTAGAGAAACTGCACCTTATACAAGCAGTGTGCTTAAGTAGAGTTTATAAAGTGCAGCTAACATGCAGCATAAATCATTTAGATGGTCTGATATTCAACAAAATAAGTTAGTATTTTTAAACTGGGTGACTCGGGGGCGTCTTATGTGTTCTCTTCTGCAGGCTTTTGTATCTCTTGTCGGATGGTAACTAAGAGATTAAAGACAGTGTCCATGATGTGAGAAGTCAGAGGTGATTGTTATGCTTGAGTTCAAGCCATGGTTTGTAAGAGGTTAAATTTTAAAAATGTGCCGCTGGAGGTGGCACCATGTGTGTGAGAGGCTCTGTTAAGCTGAGTATTATTATATTATTATATTAGGATATTATATTATTATATAATTATTAGAAAGCTGGAGGACCACTTTGTGGCAYGATGTGGAAACAGTCATCTCATTTTGAATGTGAACAAAACAAAGTGGACTTTTAGGAGAAACAAAACAGATCCAACCCTATTTGTATCATCGGAGGAGTGGAGGTGGTGGAGGGGTATAAATACCACAGGATTCACTGTAAGAAGATAATTAATAATCAATGATGTATAATGTTGGTTAGTTTAGTTTATTTCAAACAAGTATAGAAAACAAAACAAAAAATGATAAAAAGTGATCAAAAAGAAAAAAATTGTGTAGGTCTTCTGGACGGGTTCTTCTCTTATGAAACGTTTAGTCTCTTCTCCAAGAGACTTCTTCAGTCTGAGAGTTTCAGGCAAAATTCAAACTTTTAAGCCCTGACTCCATGTGACTGATACTCACATCACATTGCTATCGTTGACACCTAATTAACACTAGTTGTTAACAGGGGGTGGAGTGATACTGGCAATGGCCGCGCTGTAGGAGGGGGACAGCGGAAAACGGAGGCCTCCACCTCTGTTTAATGATGGACGGTCTTTCTTCACAAAAATGGCTTCTTTTACTCCTCTCTCAAACCAACGTTCCTCTCTATCAAGAATGAGAACATCCTCATCTCTGAAAGAGTGACCGCTGGCCTGTAAATGAGTGAAAACTGAAAAAGAATGTCCCAACACAGACGAGCTACATCTAATGGCCAGAACTCTGCAGTTTTCACTCATTTACAGGCCAGCGGTCACTCTTTCAGAGATGAGGATGTTCTCATTCTTGATAGAGAGGAACGTTGGTTTGAGAGAGGAGTAAAAGAAGCCATTTTTGTGAAGAAAGACCGTCCATCATTAAACAGAGGTGGAGGCCTCCGTTTTCCGCTGTCCCCCTCCTACAGCGCGGCCATTGGCAGTATCACTCCACCCCCTGTTAACAATAAGTGTTAATTAGGTGTCAACGATAGCCATGTGATGTATCAGTCACATGGAGGCAGGGCTTAAAAGCCTGAATTTTTGCCTGAAACTCTCAGACTGAAGAAGTCTCTTGATGAAACGTTTCATCAGAGAAGAACCCGTCCAGAAGACCTATACAATTTTTCCTTTTTGATTTTTTACCTGGATTACTGAGATGCATCAGGACAGATAAAAAGTGATAACAAAATGAACATTTTTGAAAAGGAATGGGAAGAATAAAAAATACTTATTTAATCCCACCCTTCTACAAAGCTTATTAAAAAATTATAAATTCTTATTTTTCCCTACTCTAAGTCACAATTTCATAAAGACTGAAACAACAATCGGTTTACCTACTAAATTAAACAATACCAGAATATATTCATAAACGTAAATATACATCAACATGCAATGTACATGCATGCACATATAAATGTATACATTGTCATCCATTTATACAAATATTTTATAAATTTATATTTTGATTGTCTTTATGTTGAAATTTCAGCAGGTGGCGCTGTAGAGCCATTTTGCCTTTTTTATTTATTTATTTGAAAACCACAGGATCAAAGTTTCTCTTCTTTAGGTGTTCCTCTCTTTACRTTTTGAGTGTTTGAGTGGGTTAAAGTGCAAAAAACTATATTAGGTCTGAAGCATAGCTGATCATGAAGGAGAATACGAGAAGTCTGGCCAAAATTATTGGTTTCTATCAGTTTGATGAATTCTATTGGAAACATGTTTGCAGCTGTGGCTGACATCATGGAAGGGTCAAGACTCTGTTTTATCAGATTGCATCAGTGTTTATCGTCCCCAGTCTCTAGGTGTCGTCCAAACAGGTGCGAGACCTCAGACAAAACAGGAGGCCTCATCACTCTACAGAGGAATGACAACAGAAAATAAACTAATGACCACTGTTATTTAACCTGTTTGTGGCTTCACATGTTTGCCTTGTAGCTTCTGAGTGTGCTCTCCAGTGGTTTAAGTTAGAAATGGAAGGTTTTACTTTAGCAAACCCATTTTTTTAGGTTAAATGAGTAGCTCTAAAATATACAGAACAACTTCAACTTAAAAAAATATCAAACTTTCCTCCAACAAAAGAATGAAAGGCCACGTCATCGTGATGTCTATAAGACAAGTCAGTGTTGAGAAGTGAATCTGACAGTTTTTCAGTCTTTTAATTGACTTAATGATGAAAAAATATTATTTAAAAACACCCATGAATCAAGGGAAGAAAACTGTATTATCCTCCTACTTATAAAATGTATTGATCTGATTCCATTTATGGCTTCAGAGAAAGCTGGATTTAAGTTATCCACATAAAATAAACTGGCATCAGAAACCTTCCTCTTCTCTTTCTTCCTTAAAGAAACATGGCTGTTGGGTTCATCTTACTGATTATTTTTAAGTGAGTTCTTAAAACACCTTCAATCTGTCATAACACCTAATGTCATCCAGATTTCAAGTTTGTAAATGGGACCACTAAATTCACCAACTCTACTATTTGACTCTTATTTAACAGACCTTATTTTTTCTTCTTCTTCCCATAATTAAATCCTAAATGTCTTGTCCAGAAAAGATGCCAAACACAAGATCAAAATTTGACCAATTCCTCATTACACCAAAAGCAATATAGGTTCACTTTAAGGTTCTCAGTGGAATATACTCTTCTGCTGATTGTAAATATGTTGGTTCTGTCCATACTGTAACAAACAAATTGAAACTACTGAACACATATTATATTTATGCCTTATTACTGCTTTTCTAAAGAACATGTGGGATAAAAAAAATACTGCTGTGAAACTTTACAAAATGGCAGAGGACCATAAACTCATGGAAAACCTCTAGCCTTACACATAAAAGGGAATTGTATATTAACGGACACATTACTTTTTTTTTTTTTTTTACAAATGAATAAAAGCATAAGATGAATTATTTAAATAATCTATTTTAACATGGTATTTATTAAATTGTTTGTATATTTACACGAATCTATTCTCGTTCGTTAAATATGCATTGTTTTTGTTTTGTTTTGAATTACAGATGAAGTTCGGAGGTAAAAAGAAAAGAAACGCGCTCATTTGTGCGCATGCGCAGCTGGAAGGTACGGGGTTGTCGAGGGTCACGCGACTGAAAATGTGACCGGAAATGACGTCACTCTATTTGTGAATAATTTACATGATCACGCGTCTCCTAGCCACGCCCCATGACGTCACAAATCAAAGACATCAAAGGACTAAGTAGCTCAGGTCATTTGTTCTTTTGCTTTTGCAGAGAGAACATATAACTGCTCAGTGATATATATTATTTTTTTAATTAAAATGTCTGAACAACTTAATATCATGTCTCAGAAAAACTGTAACATCGAAGTTTTCAACGTCTCCAGCTCAACGCAGCCCAGGATAGAAGGGAAGGAGATAACAAATGATTTGATCAAAAAATTGGACTATCATATTGCTAGATTTGATGAAACAAGGGAACGCTACCAGCAGAGGGCTAAGGTTCTTGACGATGAATTTAAAAACTTAGTGGCAGACTTTCAAACGTCCTTAAATAGGAGAAATGTTAGAGTTTCTGCTAAATCTGTGGAGTCCAAGGTGAACCAAACAGAAGGACTAAAGGAAGAGCTGCAGAYCGTGTTACCAAATACACAAATGACCACTACTGAAATCACAGCTCCACAGTCAACCCCACCTGAACCTGTGATTCCAAATGTACCAGAGACAGCTGCTCAGACCCCAAGTCCAGAGCCTGAGACCTCTAAATGTAGCTGGTATTTTTCCACTGGAAATATGTCAAACACAGCAAAATTAACTTTGACATGCGTGTCCTTTGTCACCGTATCAGCTGTGGCTTACGGTGTTTACAGGCTTTTCACTTAAAATACAAATCCTTTGAGTTTGGGCAGCATGGAGGCTCAGTTGTTAAAAATGATGCCTCGACAATGTTCTTTAAAAAGAGAGAGAGAGAGGAGGGAGATTTGAGGGCGAGGAGTGTCAAACTAGAATAATTCCTGGAGAAACTATAAGAAAATCCTCTCATAGTTTCTCCAGGAATTATTCTAGCACGCAAATGTATGCAAAATGTAATGTATATAAATGCACAGCGGGGATTTGCAGACATTATCAGTCATAAGTTACACCTACAGTATGACTGATAATGTATGCAAATGATATGCATGATGTCACTGATGATGTCACAAATGCAGCTCCTTTGAAAACACAGAAATGATGGGTCCTTTCAAACAGCTGCTGTTCAAAAAATATAAGGGATATTGAAATAATTTTTAGACCATGACTGTTAGAAGACTTTGGTCTTTACTGAAATAAAATTTCAAGCATGTACTTGAATTGATGGCTGAGATATGGCAAGTTAAAAAGTAGTAAGTC
>NW_013952439.1:976858-983374 GCF_001266775.1 Austrofundulus limnaeus
GGCTATAAGGGGAGAAGGGAGGCCATCAAAGAATACGAAAACATTAAAAACATAAAAAATAAAAATAAAAACATAAAAAACATAATGGTGTGGAGGGGATGGCTATAAGGGGAGAAGGGAGGCCATCCATACAAAAAAAAAAAGAAAAGAAATTCTCCTAAATCACTCGTACACACAACTTAAGAACAAATCTGTGCGTACGAACGGTTCTTGCATGAGGCCCATTGTGATTACAGGCTAACCTTTGGAGCCCAAAATTAAAAACCACCACAGCTAATTAAAATTAACCAGTACAAAAATGACTATAACTTCTAGTTTTACAGATAAGCTAAGATTTTATGTGGCAGTAGCTGAGAGTCATTCACAACATGGTTTGTCAAAAAGGATTACATCTCTTCCTTTAAYCATATAAACTTAGTCTAAAACTATGAAGATAAAAATGGTAATATGCTTTCCTTCCATGAAGACATTATACTTTGCGTCTGAAACTAACAAAACTGTTTCCTGCTGTGTTACACCTTTGTTTTAAATAGTGATTTATGCTAGTTTGTTGTTTTTTTTAAACGGAGATGCTTTCCATGGATCCTGTTTGTGAAAACCATTTTCTGAATGCCTGCAACCACAAACTGGTTGATTCCTGTTATCTCCAGCCAGCTGGTGTAAAACATCCTGACTGTAAAAAAGCTTCAAAGACAAGAGACAAAAATATTTAATATGAGAAACCAGCGAGTCTTGTTTATGCCCATACCATACTTTATTTAAAAAAAACTTTATTCAGCTACACTATGGTGCAGGTGTGCAACATGAGTCAATTTCAAATGACATGGTAATGTTTTATTTAGTCTCACAAAGCATGCTTCTCTGTTAAACACTTAATAAATATGGTTATTTCTCTTTTATGGTGAACACTTAAAAAAAAGGGAAGTCACATTTTCTGGGYCAGTGTTAATACTGAAAATACACCGTGCTGGTCGTGTGCGCATGTTTTTGTGGGTGAACGGGGGTGGGAGAGATAAAACACCAGTATTCTCTGAAACAAATGCACTTTGAAATACAAAACGGTTTCTGCAAACAATCAGGGAGACAGCATGCATACAAAAATAGACAACTATTCTTATCATTCCTTTGTTATTTACAGCATTAATTCATTATTGCCAAGCATTATATTGTTGCTTCCCTGCTTTGAGGAATACCTTGCTTCCCTAATTCTGCTCTCGCCGGTCTGAAAAAAGGTACGATGTACATTCACTATCACTGAGGCACAGCACTGGATGTACAGTTTATATAGGTACCAAAAACATCATGTAATCACTGCTGCAGGAATGAATATTAAATATTATACAACAAACTGTATGTATATATGTTGAACAGCCTGTGCACTCTCAGAACACACACACCCATAAAGCAAACATACGTGCAGAACAAAATGTGTTCAACCAAAAATGCTTAATATGAGCAGATAAACAACTCCAGCATACTGTAGAAAACATTAACAGAATGGATGGCTGTGATTTTTAAATCTGACATTAACACAAAGTGCTTTTACCCCCAAAATGATTCTGTGAAACTTTGTTTATTAAGATTTTGTTTTTAATCACACTCTTAAAACAAAAGTTCAAATCTTTGAAGTGGGGTTATGAAAGGTTCCTATCTTACCTGCTGTAGATGACTGCTTGAATGAATTCAATAGCGCTGGTCAGGGTTACTAAAAACAGCTCTCAATAAGTGACTCTAGCAAGTACCCTGATGTCAGTCAAACAGAACTTCAAGTACAAAACAAAACAGCACTGAAGTCGTGGTTTGTGCCACACATTTAGCTAGAGGGGCATTGGAGTGCTGCAAGGACACCCAGTTTGGTTTTCTGATGCCAGCTTTCAGCTAACCTGGCAATGCCTCAGGCCACTGTGTCAATCTTCAGGTTCACCAWAATTTAACAAAGTAATATTTCTGTTTGTAAGCTGTTTTTCCCCCTACAACAATTTTGTGAACTTTGTAAACGGCATGGGCACAATTGTTTTATGAAGCCAGAGGAAGACAAATAATGAATTGTGCTAAGATAGAGATGGGTAGCAATGTTACAGCTTCAGTAGCTGCTGTTGTCACAATCTCTGCACCCTAAAATAAAATTTGTAACTATTTTATTTAACCTACGCAAATTTTGTAAACTTCGTAAGTCTGGAGGGGGTGTCTTAAAATGTTAATATCTTCTTCCATAATCCTATCTAAAAGTCTGGTTTGTGCAGACAAAAAAAATAAAATAAAAAAACAGCAGAAAACTGGTAACTGTGAAGTGTTTTTACAACTGAGAAAAAGAAACTAAAATTAGGATTTGACTAAAGTTTTTTTTTCTCAAATTTTCAGCTGCATGCATGCTGAAAATACTCTAATACGACAGGCAGAAGCAAAAAAAATATGAGGCTAAGTGGCAGGATTATATTTTAAAATTATTAAAGATACCAAAACCACCATCAACATCCTGGCATTCTCTACCTGCAGTGTAAAAACAGGTTTGTATCTAAAGCAAAACATTGGGAAAAAAATGTATTTCTGTTTCTTTAAGCAAAACAAATTGATTGTGGTTATAAGAGAATGTAGAACTTGTCAATTTTTATAGAAAGTTTGTGAAAAACAAAGTAAATGAACAGATCACTAACGGCTAACACCGGCTAACAAAGTAAAATAAAATAAATGGCTGGCAATGCTGCTTATCTGATTGTATTGACATATTGGTCAATACAATCAGTCTTTTAGGCCCAGAGAATATCATTGTTTTTGTTTACGTGGATAAATGTGCTGGAATCAGCTATCAAGCATGCTGTCTGCTGCGTTGCTTGTCTGACATCCGGGACTTTGGCGATTCCCMCACAATTCTCAAGATCAAYACTATTTGGAGAAATAGAGTTMAATTCTGACCAGGTTGATGAGCAAATGGCTAGTCTGAACGAGGCCAAGAGCGATGTTGATGATTGTTGCCTTACAACTTCAATCTCACACATTTTATATTGATTCACATGAAGGCTACTTTATAAACCTTTACTCCGTTGTCAGCTTTAYTATCCTGTTATTTACATAGAAATCCATAGTTGTCAGCAAACACAAAGAGTGACAGCAACAGTAGCTAGCTGTAGCTCTTAAATMCAATCAGAACTATTTCTATAAAATGAGGTTGATTAAAAAAAAACAGGTAATTGTGCATAACCTTTGAATGAACCCCAATTCAAAAGATCTGAACTACCCCTTTAAGAGAGGGKTTAGAAACAAAGGGACATCAGTTTTCCTGCCGTTGATTAGGAGCATAAAAAGGAAAGGAAATGGAAAATTAAGCAAGTAAACRATGCTTTTTGGTGCCTTTTTGTCTCCAACAGGAGGGAATGTTGACAATGTGAGGCACAAGCAGAAAGGATGCTTTGGAGGTGATCTTCAACAGACTACCCTAAAAACCCCAACGACCGATTTGTGCCTTGAAGAGGAACATTCTGTAGGAAAATAAATGGGTAATTATAAATCAGAAAAACACAACATGTATGGTATAAAACACGAATGCTTAAAAAATGAAGGCGTACCTTCAGTGAGCTCTGAAGGACCCGCAGGCGGTGAAGCTTGTCGTTTAGAAGCGGGTCATTAACTCTGCGGACAAAGGAGCGCTTGTACTCTAGGCGGCCGGCTGATCTGTGGTCAGCAGAGGTTGAAAGACTGGTCTGCTCCAGAGCTCGGTACAAATCCACCAGGGAGTCTGTCTGCAGCCTGCAGTCCCGGCCGTGACCTAGAAGGATGAGCATCAACAAAAAAGCTTACATCACACGAAAAATGTTCAGGAATTACGTCTGCATCATTTCATCAACAACTGTAACTCTACAGCAAAGCTGAATCGTTCTACCATAGTACTGTCCTCATACTGGTATGGGAGGGCAGGATACCAGCATTTTTACAAGTACTCGTAGAAAACACTCCAATACTCTAAACCGTTACTAACACCAGCATCCATAGTTCATGTGTTACAGTTCTCATTTCAAGTAAAAACTTTGTCGGYTCCGTTTAAGAAATTTATACAAACCAAAAGAAAATCTTATTTGTTATTTTTATTTAATATAAAACATTTCAACAGTATATTTGATCTGATCCAATCAGAGGAGCTGTAGGCCTATAAGGACTGAGGACCACCTTGTTCTAAATAAAAGAAATGTGTTTTAAAGTCATCGTGTAATATTTAGGTTTTAACTCAGAAAGTACTCCACATCTGTACTAGATGTTGGCGAGTACACAATCTGAATTTTTTGTACATGGTCAGAGAAAAACTGGTTTTGGGAGACCTCTAACTCTGAGATCAAGGATGATGTAATTTGCTAGAGTGGATCCAACTTGGATTTTGTCTCATTTTCTGTTAATTCATCACTTCATACAGAAGAGGTTATTTTGAGGCCAAAAACTGAAACAAAAATGATTTTAAACATGTTTTGTAAATAAAGTATACTGATGTGAGTATAACTGGTAAAACAGTAGTCTATCTAATCATTTGTCTTAAAATCATGTTAGAAGACATTTTAACTACATATCTGCTCTATTTAAACTACTAGTCCTTAATTATGTGATTTTTCTCAGGTTAAAACAGTTACCTCAACTTACAACTCTTTAATCAYTAATGGACTACACGTCTCCTGTTTGCACAGTTCCCTCTACTGGTACAACATGCAGCTGCACTCAGACAATCCTGTTTGTTGTCAGGGTTTTGAGTTTTGGGAGCACACAGGTTCAGTCTGAAGCTTTGTGCTTTGAAGCACTTTGGCGCTACTTTAATGTCTCATTTTAATAAGAAATGTCTGTGACAACAAACGGTAGCGTGAGATAAATGAGGACAAGAAGAGAGGATCCCCCACCCCCACCCCCGCCTCTAGGCGTGCTTCTTTATCCTGTTCAGAATTTAAATATTAACACAGGCTGAAAGGATTCCTCTACGCTTCTGCTGCGGAGATGCACCGACATCTCGCTCAGGCACAGAGAGAGCAAAAAGGAGTGTTAGCAAGCGTGCGTTAGAGAGGAGACTGAAAGGCCAAGATAAATCAGGATCAAATAAGACACATAATTTGATCCCACTTAGACAACTGCCCTGAGGTCCAGGAGGGATGGCAGATAGGTTGGCTTCAAATCCAATCCTGTAAAGTAATAACAGGCAGAATTAAATGTCTGACATTTGCTGGCTCCTACTGCTTGTTTTGGATTTCAATAAAACACCTCATGACASGGGCAGTTTCTCAGGCTCCTGCAGGTGAATGACTTCACAGCATTTAAATCTGTTTACATATCAAACAAATGTAGGAGGGGTTTTTGGATTATATTAGGATTGTGACTCACYGACCTGCTCTAATGATCTACTGCTAAACATTTCAGCTGCAGAAGCCCAGATTAGGTCAGKTAGTTTTCATTTTCTGCACCAAATTTGGAACAAGGCTGGTAACATTTAATKCATTTAAATAAATTCACAACAATACAATTAAAGTAGTTTTGACGTGTATAACTCAGTGTGAAGGTGAGTGCTGAATGACCGCTGAAATTTGCTCAAGAAGCTAAAATGAAGTTGTTAAATGCAAAAAGAAGCAGAACATTAGCTTAAAGTCAAAAAGACGTAAACAGCTGAAAGCTAAATATTGCACAATGCTAGTTAAAAGTAGCAAAACACTAAAAACTAAAAGTAGCAAAATTGCAACTAAAAGCTAAACAAAGCAAAATACAAGCTAAAAGCTAAAAAAAGGTTTGTTGAAATCTAAATATTGCAAAATGCTAGTTAAAAGAAGCAAAACATTAGCTAAAAACTAAAAATGGCAAAATAGCAAAAAGTTAAACAGAGCAAAAAACTAGTTAAAAGCTGCAAAATGTTTCAAAATGCTAGCTGAAAGTAGCAAAATAATTAAAAGTAGTAAAACGGAAGCTAAAAACTAAACAGTGCAAAAGAAAAAAGCAAAAAGAAAAACAGCGAAAGGTTAACTAGAAGCAGCAAAAACTTGCTAAAAGTAGCAAAAGGCTAACTAAAATGAGCAAAGGCTAGATAAAAGCTTAAGTAGCTAAAGGCTAGCTAAAATAWATGACAAATCATTTTATACAATGCAAAAAATGTCCACCTAACCAAGTTTTAAAATCTTATATCCAGCCAGAAAGTCTTTTTGATCTTGTTTTGAGACTTGATTTACTAAACAAGAACTGATTGTGTAAGAATAATAATCTTGTTTTCAGAATGTGTAAGATTATTTGTCTTGTTAGCCTGAAAATTTGACTCAAATTAAGTAAAAAAAATATCTGCCAATGGAGTAAGAAAGTTTTACTTGGTAAGATTCTTGAAATACTTGATTTGACCCAATTTTTTTTAGTACTTCAAGAATTTTACCAAGTAAAATTTTCTTACTCCATTGGCTGAAATTTTTCACTTAATTTGAGTCTAATTTTCAGACTAACAAGACAAATAATCTGACACATTCTGAAAACAAGATTATTATTCTTACACAATCAGTTCTTGTTTAGTAAATC
>NW_013952439.1:983384-1000919 GCF_001266775.1 Austrofundulus limnaeus
AAATCAGTCTCAAAACAAGATCAAAAATACTTTTTGGCTGATATAAGATTTTAAAACATGGTAAGATGACAGTTTTTGCAGTGTAATAGCTCAGAATTTTTAACTATTGTTTAACTTTAGCCTAACTACCTTGTAATTGCTTTGTATTCATACCATAAAAACATATTTCTGTCTTATTAATATCTTTATTCATGTATTTATTTTCTACTGTGTAATGTTTCTATTCTCAAATAATGTGTTCTGTTACTAACAATAACTTCAGCCCTAAAGTCTTGAAATAGCTTGTTTTTATATTGTTCAGTCTAAATTAATAATCAAAACGCTGAAGGGCAACGACACCAAAASAGTCCTCTTGTTGCACCTCTCCATTTAAGTTTCAGAAGATTTATCCCATATGTTTTGAAGTAATCTGGCTGATAAACTCTTGTTTTAGCAGAGGAGTGAATTTAAATTGATGAAATTTGCAACCTGTTTTGTATTATTGCTTCTCATAGTTTTTAGAGTTGACACATTTAAGTGAAGCTCCTGTGAAGTCTGACCTGTGCCTCTGGCCTGGTCCAGGTGGTAGTGCTGGGGTTCTCTCTGATCTGATGCAGCAGCGGTAGCAGCCAGGATAGCGTGAAGCCCGCTGTCTCTGGGAAGCGTGAAGCTGCGAGGTTTCCCTCCTGCGTCTGAGTCGATGCTGGCCCTGAGGGGCAGCGGCAGAGCTCTGTACTGCTCCTGCAGCAGGCTGCGCTGTGCCGGCAGGGTGGACTGCCTGCGGTACTCCATCTCCAGCTGCTCCCTGTCCTCGGGCTGCATGGGATCTTCCACGGGAAACGTCTGCAGGTAGTGCATCCTGGTGTTGCTCTCCATCTGGTCGTGCCACGAGTTCCGGTGGCTGCTCGGCTTCGGCCCGGGCGAGATGCTGTTGTTGCTGCTGCTTTCATGAGGCTCCGAGTGGTACTCCTCATGCGAGGAACGAGACTGGAACGTGTCAGAAGAGGAGAGGTGGCCACGTTTCGGCTCCAAGTAGGGACTTACCTAAAATACAGATTATTGAGGGTAGAAATCAGTAGTTTAATGCACTGGGTGGTATTTGCTGTGTCTTTATTAACCAGCTGTGCAAACTCACTGAAGACGCTCTGGGATACGTGTCATAAGGCGGAGGTGGACTGTCTCGTTTGGGGACTGGGGGCGCCTCTGTGTCCTCATGATCGCTCTCGCTCCAGTAATCTGAAAGGAATCAACAGACTAACGTTATCACTCACAGCTATAAGAAAAAAAAATCGAGCTCTTACWTGGAGAAATATGCATCATGAAACACATTTTACTGTTGGAGCCGGTCAGAAAAGTCAAACTCCCAGTAAGTGTGAGGAGGGGGATACATCTAAGGTGTGAAAACTTCATGCAGAGTCATCTGGAGGTGGTTTGGATCTAAAATAGAAGCTTGCCTGTAAAGGGAAAAAAAACTATCCCCCCTCTTCAAAAAACCTGTGACAAACCGGCGCTCACACACCCACCATGGCAGGGTTTTTACGTAGGCAGAAGGGTTAGCTGTATTACTTCCTGTTCGTTTGTAGGAAGCCAAGGAACATGAAGATATAAAAATAACACAAATACCATTCCGCCTCARCATGAAGGGATGTAAGGAATGTGAAATATATTACTTACTGGCTTGAAAAATCCCATTTACTGAAGTCCCTGCATCACGTCTCATTTCACACAAATTATTGCATCGACACACAATATTTCWTCAGGTTCTTTTTTGAATAAATCACCTAGTTTTTCTGATATTTTTAAAGAAATTATTCTTGTATTTAAATTAACTTGAAAAAAACTGGAAAAGGAAAGCTGTTAATGGAAAAACTCACTGGAACCCAGACTTTACCTGGGTTTAAAGGAGCCTAGGCTAGATTATACCACTGGTACACTACAGGCCAATTTATACCAAACAGGCCAGATTATACCCCACTGATACTGTTGAGTCATTTACACAAGAACRACTTAAGTTTTCAACATTTTCTTGGGGTTCAGTTTGTCAGGTGAGTTGAGTGAGAAAACTAACTGGTTTTCTTTAAACRCTAAACATATTTTTATTACTTCAACCAGAAAAACTTCAATCAGTAAAAATAATAGACTTTCACAAAGATCAAAGATTCCAACCACACTTCTGAGTCGTGTTTAATTACAGTTGTGCTGGGCAGGGATTACAAAATTTCAATCGCAAATGATCTCGAAATATCTTTGAGATTAATCACGATTATTTATTTTTTATTTTTTTTATTAAACATTACTGTACTATGGCTGAATGTGAATGTTTGTTTCAATACACTCCATGTGCGACACAATTTTCTTTTTATTTTCTTATTGCTTATTTCTCATTGGTTGTTTTTTTTCATTGCTGATAACTGGAACCTCAGTATCTATTATTCATTCCTCATTTGGAATGCCATTAAAAGCTCATTGAATTCTTGATTAATCTCATTGTTCTGCACAAAATGTAATTATGACTCAACTATGCGTAGATATTTTTCAGGTAGTGTTTTAGATTAAAAAATGGTGCATTTTCAGAAATGTTAGTCTTACTTTTTACATTTTTTCTGCCACATGCTCACAGCCACGTCTGCAAAACCCTCCTCTGTTTGTTATGATGGTTTTGAATTGAAGTAATATTTCAAGCTCGTTAACTCAATCTAAATAATCTAGGATTAGCTAGTGCTCGCTGCATTAAAAAAGTTCAAAGTTAAACACTGAAAACAACAAAATGATCAGGCTTTTTTCTAATAATCTGTCACATCATTATAAATAATAAACATACATTTACTTGAGCACAGAGTTACAGAGACTCTTAAAAAGATAAAACGTGGGCATTATAAATATCTTCAGWTAAAAATACCACATGTATCATACTTATATAATACACGTGTGTTGGCAGTTTGCTGTATGTTAGCTGTGTGTTAGTAATCATTAAGACAGTGCTGTTTTCTGATGACAAAAATCTTTTATCAGACTCACAACAACCTTTGTTTTTAAGGCCAAAGATCTCAAACATAAAGAGAAAAATCAAACGTTTACATGATGAGGCGTGAGAAAAGACAAAGCCTCATGCATCACTCTCAGAGGAGGGTCTCATCGCTTCGTTATGTCTCACCGCTCAACTTCACCCGCTGCTGACCCTTGACCAATAAAAATACGTTTCTGCAGCTTCTGGAGCAGCTCTGTGACTAATCTCACCTTGATCCTGGTGCATTTGTTCCTGCTCTGAGTAGCCTGCAACTGCCATGCTGAGGCGACTCAGCCACCTGTGGGGGAGAAACACAGTCATGACGCATTCTGGAATAGAAATACAAAAAACGTACTAGTGCATGTGTGTATTTSTCCTTTTGGCCAGTTACTGTACAAAATGACTGTTTCAGGAAGAGCGGGCAGTCAAGAAGGGAAATTCAGCTTGTGGACAATGGGTCTTTAATCGCAGGACTGTGGGGGGTTCCGACAGAGAAACCTCGTAAACTCACCGGGACATGTCATCTACATTTTCCGCAGCAAAGTAGAAGGTCTTTATCTTCGGATGGCAAGCCTTGAAAGCGCTGAAAGAGAGCAGTTTAATTATATGTAAAAAGCACAAAAAGGACAAGTACCAGAGCATACATTAGCATAATGCAGAACTAAGAAATGATTCAGACCGAGACAAAAACAACTTTTTAAAGGTTGAATCTAGCATTTTTTAAARGATTATAAATCCCCTGATGCCCTGCAGGACAAGATTTAAAATAAAGWTTTTAAATGATCTGTGTTAGGAATGACTTTCAGCTACTACCACACTAAAGTTTAGCTCTGTCARCATGACTTTATGACGTTTTTAGACCCCGCTGAAGAAAACGGACGGACAGACAGACATTTTGAATTCAAGTTTACCTGTACAATATGAATATCAAAGTACAAAAAAAAACATTTTGTTGGTTTTATCGAGTGTACTTTGTACTCACTATTTCCTTCTGCATTCAGAGGCACGATCAATCTTGAATTCAGGTAGGCTAACAAAGCCCTCTGCCTTCTCATCCTGACACAAACACAAGCAMAGTTTTATTCAAAGAAGCATAATTTGAGCTTGAACAGTTTTATTTGTTGTAAAAAGCCTCCTGTTCACCTCTTCATTCATGTACCAGTACAGACACGTGTCTTTCAGGATGAACCAGTACTTCTTCCACTTCTGCGAGAAATAGGTTTTAGCATCTTTCTTCTTCCACAGCCAGCCCTGACAGTCGCCCTGTCCCAGGTCCCTGCAGGAGATCCGCCGTTTGCTGATCGACGACATCGGACTTCCAGCTGCGGGTTGGGGGGAGGAGTGAAATTAGGAGGAAACACCACCTGCTCGTGTTCCAGTACCCATGTGCCGATAAACGAGACAGAATAAACATCTTACCTTTTTTTTTCTTCTTAGACCGTGTCAGCAGGGAGGAACGCTCAAACACCTGCAAGTTCCAAAAGAACAGAAAATCAAACAGCGGGCCTTCACGTTCTGACGGCTGCATTTTTCTCCTTGAATGAGGGGACTGACGTGATACAGGGACGTGGAGTCAGAGCTGGATGTGGACAGGGCCACTTCCATCTGGAGGGCCGGGACCAGCGTGTAGTGGGTGGGGCTGCTCCCTCGCTCCGTCTTCCTCCTGTTCTGACTCAGACTGCGGCTCAGGAGGAAGTTCTCTCCGGGGGGTTTGTCTTCACTCACAAAACGCAGCAGGGAATTCTCTGCAGGGAAAGAGGAGAAGCAAACACAGAACTGACCACTCTTTACGTTAATATATACTTTAAAAACTGCTTCTTTATGGTTATGATTTGGAACAAGCTACATTTATTTAAGCTTAGTGTGTTAATACTGATTTAATAAAAAACAGGAAAATGGTGTGAATCCTGATTCAGCATTCACACTACAATTTTTCTGTTTTATTCACTTTTCTGCACGTTTTTTTTGCACTTTAACTACATCTGCACACTTTGTGCTGTTTTAGCTTAAAAAACAACAGCAGCAGAATACGGCTAAAAGCTAAAATTGGCAATACAGTAACTAAAATCTAAAAAACACAAAAAAGTAGCTGAAACCTACAGTTACAAAATCTCTTGGTCTTATTTTAATGATGTCACATCCTTCTGGGAGTGCATATGCTACCAGTCATCTTTATGGAAATACTGGTATGCAAGTCTTTTATAAGTTTTTCCTTTTTTGTTGTGTATTATGTTTGTTTTGTCTCTTTTATGTCATCGTGGACCATGAGTCTATTGAATAAACTAATCTTGCAAAATTGCTGCAAACAGGAATCTGTAGTTAAAATCTAAAATTTGGAAAACTGTAACAAAAAGCTAAAATTTGCAAAACAGTAGCTAAAAGCGAAACAAAGCAGAAGAAGAAGAAGAAGAAGAAGAAAACCCACAGGAAGTCTCCTGAAGGAGATTTCAGAGAACAATTATTTTGAAAGAACTGGAAAAATCTCAATGTATTTCTATGTAAATAAAATTAAATAAAACAGTTTGAAAGTTACAAATAATAAAAGCTATAACACATTATTCTCAATCAAGCCACACATTTTGATATAACTATACTTAGCACAAAAAGTAAAGAAATTAGTGTTTGGTGGATTATTTCTTTGTTGTAACAATGCTTTGTAACAATAAATCCATTGGAAAACCTGTCTACTTCTCTTTTAAATGGTGCCACGTTTGTAAGGAACAGGCATTAGAGGAATGAGCAGTAGAGCTGAGTATGTGAGTTGTGCACATGAAAAAATTGCCAAATCCTCTCTGTCACACAGCTTATTTTGTTATTATTGAAACTTGTTTTGAGCTTCAGGTACTGCCAGGTCCTGCCAATCAGGTGCCCTGTGTAAGATTTATTGTTACAACAAAAAATATTCTACCAAACATACATTTTCTTACTTTTTGTGCCAAATATATAAAACAGGAAACAATGACGGAATAAACTTCCTCTGTTGATTTAGCTGATTTCCACAATATTTAAAGAGCATTAAAAAATAAATCTACTAAGGTGTTGCTAAGCATAAAACTCTCATAACACCTTTGCACTCTTGTCTCCTGTAGATAAAAATAGCTCTGTCTCTTTCTCATTTTTTTTTGAAAAGTCAAAAAGGAGCACTAAGCTTCCCCAGAGGACACAAACACATCACTCAAAGCTATCATGCGTCTGATTTAAAGCTCTACATTTGATACCAGCTTCAACACAATCCAGTAAAATGCAAGCAGTTTGAGAAAAAAATAAATTATACAGTTGCCAAAGCAACAGTGTACTTTTTATATCCAAAACGGACGACAGGCGAGCTGAGAGAGATGCTGAAAGAGGGATGAAGGAGGAAGAGGGAGAAGCGATAAGATTGTGAACATATGGAGGAGAAAGAGGCAGGAGCTGATATCCAGCATGTTATCAGCTCTGACAGGCCAGCTCATGCTTCTTCTTCTTGGCTCGGAGATCTGAGAGGGTGAGGGTATTATGAGCTATCCACCCCCTCACCCCAGCTTCCTGTGTCCTTCTCTGCCTCCCACTTACCTCTCCTGCTCTCCCTCGTCAGCTTCGTCAGGTCCTCGTTGTCTCCCACCCAGTTGTATTCCACTGGCATCGAGACGGGCCTGAGCCTGCCTGGAGAGACGAGGGGCTTTAATGTTATACAGCTGACACACACACACACACACACACACACACACACACACACACACACACACACACACACACACACTACAGATATCTTAAAAACACACACCTCGAATCGATCTGTCACACACTTACAGCAACATCTCTTCAAATGAGGAAGAGGTCCTACCATAAGTGGGAGTGCTCCCTCTGCGGACTGATGACTCCTCCTGGTTCTGGTCGTACTCGTAGCAGTAGAGGATAGAGTCCTCCTCCACCAAGGGAAACCGCCGCCGACATTCCTGGTCCAGGTAGGAGTTTGGTGACTCAGATCCCTCTGCGGCCTGGACATCTGTCTGGCGATCCTCATCCTGCAGATCCCCCTTGTCATCTCTGATAAAGATGTCCAAGTAAAAAAAAAAGGAAAGAAAACTGCTTTATCCTGATAAATCATTAGAAAAATCTATATTGAAAGTGATCTTGGTGACATTTAAGTCTATTTGTTTTTTAAATAGTTCTTGTTTTTGTGTTTTGCGTCTTTGTGAAGAACGTGAAGCTGCAGACGGAGCTGCTACACTGCAAAAAATGTCCACTTAACCAAGTTTTAAAATCTTATATCAGCCAAAAAGTCTTTTTGACCTTGTTTTGAGACTGATTTACTAAACAAGAACTGATCGTGTACGAATAATAATCTTGTTTTCAGAATGTGTAAGATTTTCTGCCAACGGAGTAAGAAAATTTTACTTGGTAAGATTCTTGAAATAACAAAAAATTGAGTCAAATCAAGTATTTCAAGAATCTTACCAAGTAAATTTTTCTTACTCTATTGGCAGTAATTTTTGACTTAATTTGAGTCAAATTTTCAGACTAACAAGACAAATAATCTTACACATTCTGAAAACAAGATTAATATTCTTACACAATCAGTTGTTGTTTAGTAAATCAGTCTCAAAACAAGATCAAAAAGACTTTTTGGCTGGATATAAGATTTTAAAACTTGGTAAGATGGACAGTTTTTGCAGTGTAATGTCTCCATAAAGGACACAGATAAGACAGGAACCCACACGGCGGTGTTCAGCTCCAAAGCAAATTATCTGTAATATTTGGTGAAGCCAGCTCTGCGTGTGAACTCCCAAGCGTGCGCATTGTGTTCACCTGGGGGTGTAAGGCTCTGCTGGAGGAGGCGGGATGAAGAGATCCTGCAGGGCGCAGCTACTCCTCCTGGATGGTGTGCTTAAAGTGCTGGTGGGCGTAGCGACGCTGCTGCTGGGGCTCTGAGGGAAGACGGGCTGCGCGTGAGTGCGTTTGTGTGTTTTAACAAGCAAAACACACAGGGTGAGAAAGAGACACGGATGGACAGAAAGAGAGAGAGAAAGACACGGTTTCAGGTGATGACACAAAGAAAATCTGGACGTCACAACAGAACAGACTGAGATTTGTTTTGATCGGACAGAGAAGGTGCTCTGAAACAAACAGGCTGATAAATCCAGTACTTATGTGCACATTATTTATCTTTTTAATTAACTCTGAACTGTAGCTTTACTTCCACAAGACACGAGACGACGAATCAGTGATTACATCATCATCATAATCCCTCCCACAAAACTCTCAATGTAGCACACAGCTGAGCATTTAAACAACAACAACAGGAAAAATTGAGTCTTTTTTCACTTGATTCATGAGGTGTTTGAAGCGAGGCTCGTGTTGTTGGATTAGTTTGGAAAGAAGTCGCGAACGTCTTGATAATTTAACTACCAGCTTCTGGAACCTGACCATTTTCAGCAAAATGGCATGCAGTAGGATGCACTGCTCTAATTAAACAAACACGCCCACAAAGTTCTGACCAATCACACTGCAACAACAGTGAGTCTGAGCCGAAACAAGACCAAAGTGGATAGCTGCCATTTTAAGTCCAGTCGTGGACATTTTAAACTTTTCCACGTTTTTGTGACTGCTTAAAATTTGTTGCGCTTGCAGCACTTGTAGTAAAATGTAACTATGTGATGAGCATGTTATGCAAAACTGACAGTAAAAATTAAAACAGTGTTAGCATTAACGGCTATTAAAAAAGGTTTGAGTTGTTTTAAGAGAGAAATGATCCATTTTCTTCTCGGTCTTGCTTTGAGAAACACATCCAATTGAGGTCATTCAGAGAGCTATCTGCAACAGATTAGATACTATTTGTTCATAATCTTTTTATAAAACCCCACTTCAAAAGATCTGAACCATTCCATTTACATAAATATTGTGGGTTTTGTGCAACATAATCAGCAATTTATACACACTGCCAGTTCTTTAAAAAATCCTAGAAGGTTTTTACAAAAAAAAAAAATCTTTTTTTTTAAATTAGATTCTTTAATTTAATCAAATTTTAAATAAAAGTTTCTGGTTTCCACTCGTGTCCCTAAAATGTCAGCTGAACAGAAAATTCGGTTTTAGTGGAGAAGATGAGGGGAAAGGAGGTGAGCACGACCGTGCTTCAGGGCCTCAGGGGGGAGAAAGCTTTTTCTGTGGAATGGGACTCAAAGAAAGCCTGGGCTACTTTCGTGCTCGTTCCTCTCTTTCCCGCTCATTCTGGTCCTGGCACACTGTCTGAATAATGGTGCTGGTTTGGCTGAAGTAGGACAACAGATGCTACTTAGAGCTGAAATGTTAACATCTAAATCAGTCATGCTGGAACCTTCAACCAATTAGTCACAAAGATAAATTTAGCTTCTATAATCTGTTTAATTAAAAATTTGAGATTGATAAAAATAGACTTATGAGTTATATTAGAATATAACAACACTTACTGTTGCCATTAAAACCATAAACATAGCTTTTGAACATTTTAACACAATATTGTATTCTAATCCTGTTTATTTTAGCATAATCCAGCATGTGTGTGTTTAAAGTTGGAGTCTTTCCAAGTCCTCTTTCCAATACAAAGACAGCGGCCCAGAAAGAAAAACACAAACAACAGAAATCTCCATGCATGAAGAGAAAGACTGGAAGCAGTCATGTTACCTGCAGAGCTAATGGTTTCCATCTCATGTTTTTGAGCAGAGCAGGAGTTGATGTGAGCGTGCTCTGTGGGCGCTTCTTCAGCGTTAAGGTGACACCTGCAGGGTCCCCACGCAACAGATTCACCAGGTTTTTAAGCTGCCAGCCCACCTAACAAACAAGGATAGCACAAGTTTATTTACCAAAACAGAGGCTTTTTTTTTTATTTCAGTAAAAATACTGTACATGCAAATATACAACAGAATAACCAGGAATGATACAGGCGAACGCAACACGTTTTCATAAATGATTATAACAACGGTTAAATTTAAATTTTTAATGTGGCTCTGTGGAAAGGTTATAAACAATTACACCCTATTAGCAGTCCAAATGTTTCCCCTGGATTACAGACATTGGCAGGGTGCTACTATACATCATAGTCACTTATCCTGTCATTACTCAAGTAGCACACATTAATTTTTAATTTGTTAATTTTCGTAGACAGCGTGGGACACACTCCTTGGATAAACGTAGGGAAACACTGAGATAGTTTTCTCAGTTTGTATATGTTTTTCCTCCATCCACACATTCAATCAAAAACACTGAAACATCCATGATTTGCCACTATGTTCACGTTAATAAAATACCCAAATACAGAGAAAGAACTAAGCTTGGCTAGAGTATTTTTCTTCAGAGTTTGCAATTACCTCTCAGTTGATAATTATTTCAGTTGATGATTATTTCAGTCCACAATCAAAGTTTATTGATGATTAGGATTAAGCCAGACAGACGCACATTAAACAATAAGGATAGCTTGATTGTTCGGCCTAAACTCGCTTGTGTTTGAAATGAGTCCCTGAATTCTTCACCGTCATTGCGACATGCATTTTTTGGACATTTTCCACATGTTTGTATTGTGTTAGTGAAGGAATTCTGTGCAATTAAAATAGGTTTGAACCAAATTCTAATAATAGTTGGCACAAAAAAACAAAATAAAAATGCTGCCCGGACGAACTGTCGGCCGCTGAACCAAATATGCCAGCCTCAGTTTGGGAAGAAAAGTCTTCACCTGCGTGGATGACTGCACTGCATTTTTATTTATTTATTTGTTTGCATCGTGCGTGTGTGTGTGTGTGTGTGTGTGTGTGTGTGTGTGTGTGTGTGTGTGTGTGTGNGTGTGTGTGTGTGTGTGTGTGTGTGTGTGTGTGTGTGTGTGTGTGTGTGCTCCCTGCAGCCGGAGGAACTGGGTGTTTTTCAGGCTCTGACCTGGCCTTCACTGTGTTCTTCTAAAAGTAATTTTTCATCTTGACAACCACCTTCTAGATATCCATCACAGAAAGTGCACAAAGACAGACTGACTGAAGCTGGACGGATCTCTGTCCTGTTCTATACCTTAAAAAAGGACTGCTCTCTCTTGAGTGAAAAATGTGCAGAACATAAATCCACATCAGTATTTCTTCCTTATTTTGAATTTGGGCTAACCTGAACAAATCTGATCCATATTCAGTTTCTTTAAAGTTTCCTCATATCTGCCGAAGTCTTGAGAAAAATCAAGGCCACATCCGTTTGTTCCTAACTCTCTGCCACAATAAATTAAAAGTATAAGCTGTGTTTATGTTGTTGTGGCAGTCACTCTCAGTGACAATGCAGTTTTGCATCATCAGACGTGTCAAACGTGTTTACAGACAGTATCGCCTGGATAAACTGTCAAACTCACTTCGGCTGCAGCTCAATCAGTGTCAGCCACATCAGGACATTTTTCCTCGCCAACATCTGCCTGAGAAAAGCGTGTCCCGGTTCTGCATCGGTCGTTAATACCAGGCTGTAAAAGCAACACCATAATCCAGATGTTTCACTTTCCGTTTGGTTTAACTTTGAGGAATCAGCAGCCGATAAAAGCCTGAAAGTGCTGGTTTAATTTAAATCCAAAATCTTGAGCTTCATTCACATATTTCAGCATTAAAATAGCTGCAGTATTTATATAAAACTTGTTTGGACACTTCTGTTGGTTCCCAATAAGGAGTTAGGAACTGACGCCTCTCTCTTCTCACTTTAGGAAGTTTTTAATCTCTGTACCCTTCAATAACACCAAAAAGTCCTGACACCCAAATCAACGCTGTTTTTCAACCTCTCAGTGAGAAAAATAAAAGCTCCATTCAGTGAATGAGTTGACTGACTGAAATGTGCAGCTGTATAATTATCAGACATCTTGCTGCTGCAAACATAGGCAGCAATTATTTTTAACAATAGGAGCTATATCTGAATTCTGTACGACAGGAGGGTTTTTTTCCCCTTTTTGTTTTTTCACATGAACTGAGAAGTACACACTTCAACAGCCACTTTCTGCAGATGTGTCTCTGTGGCAAAAAAAAAAAAAAAACCATGAAAGGATAATAAAATGTTTCCCAGCAGATAAATAGATGCATCATTGCAGAAAAAGCACAACTTTTGACATTGGCTCATTTTATTAGATCTGCAGGTCCTAACAGTGAAGGGAACCCAGTATTAAAGTACTTCAGCTTTCACTTTACAAAAAAGGGACGCATAGTCTAGAAGATTCATCTGATCGCAATAACTGTGTACAATATGGTCATGGCAAAAAATAACTACTTAAATCATGGACTTTAACATTTCAAGAGCCATGCATTCACAGTTTGAAAATCATTTAATGTAGTCAGTGAGATGGACTTTAAAGCCAGTGTCTTGAGTTGGTGATTCCAGATTGTGAGAATATACAGCAGTCACATTTTCAGCTGCAGTCTCGCTGAATTCTGAGGATTTGCAACCAAGCAGAATATGGACAGTTTTATGTATTAATTTTATATTGCACCCTGCTTAACCTTTGCTTTATTGTGTTTTGCAGGTACACATTTTGTAAGTGGTCTCATTGTTATGTAAAATCATCAGTGTACGCTGCTAATAGCGAGCGAGGTACATTAAACTGTCCAAATTACCCTGGAACTGACAAATTAACAAGATTATTTTATTTTATTTTTTTATAGCCAGTGCAAAACCTGCAAAAATTGTATAATGTATTTTCATTCGGATTATCATGCCCTTATAGAAATATAATAAACAACATACACATACAGATTAACACTACACACACGCCTGTTCTTCTATCTTCATGGGGATTAAACTGATTTCCTTTCATCTACCAGTTATTTTTGTAACACAACCCTGACTTCTTACCCTAAACCTAACCTAAACTCAATTCACACCTTAGTCCTAACCCACCATGGTATTTCACTCAATGAGGACTGAGCTTTTGTCCCCATAAACAACAGTGGGTTCTCACCAGACTGTGTACTAGAGAAATGGTCTAAAATCATCCTAACCAAGTAACAAAACACACACAGAGTGAGAGATGTGTGGATCAGAACAGCTGCATGAAATTTAAACAGATATTTGCATTGGGATTCTACAAAAAAACAAGTGAGAACAATTGTAGAAAGAATTCATTATGCAAATTGAGAGAGCAAACTCAAAAAAATCAAACAAGGCAGCAAGAAATAAACATGATCGTACCACCGTCTGATGGTTGACCTGAATGACCTCATCTCCAGCGTGGATTTTCTTACAGCGATCAGCCAGGGACTGATGGACAAACAGAGATCATTGTTACTATTTATAGCTTCACGGTACACCAGAGCATTTATTCAAACCTTCTCCAGCAAAAAGTATCTAAAAGCTGCTGAAATCTTTGCAGAATAAAACAGAAATAGCTCTGAACTATATTAAGTCTCCTTTTTCCTCACAGAAACATGTAAAATATGTATAAACCCAAATATTTATCTTCTGCCTGGTCAATAACTGCTCAGTATTAATTAAACCGATTTTTTAAGCTCAACCCTAGGTTTACCACATTTGTAACAACAAAAATGAATCACAACAAATCCTGCATCCATTTTAGTCATAGTTGCACCGATCAGCCTGCAGCTATGGCGTGCTTTCAAAACAGATTCAGGAGAGGGTGCTTCAGAGAGGAAGGGGTTAAGTGGAACACTCCAATCTGCAAATTAAGCCACGTGTGAACGAGCAGTGATGATGTGAACGAAAATGAAAACAAAGAGGCTTTTACTTACTCCCTCAGTGGTCCCCGTGATGACATGCAAACCATCATATGTTGATTTGATGTACATGCCCTGAGGGAATATCACAATAAAGTAAGGCAAACCAAATATTACTATAATAATAAAACAATACAGAATACAAATATTGCAAACCAACACAGACTACAGACCTGGGTATGCATTAATCTGCTTGAAGTGCAACATGGAAAAATTTAAGATTTATGTCTTCTTTCTTATTAAAGATCAAGTTTGCCTTAATTTGTTAACTGACTGCACATTAGCTGTAAAACATCCCAAATGCCCAGTCAGAATTTACTGTGCATCATAAAGATGGTCTCGCTCAAGGCCGCTTTCAAGCAGATTAAATCCAACATGGAGGATCGTTGACCTGCAAATACAGATGCTAAAACTCCAAAACAACTTTCATTAATGAGGAATTTAAAGCACTTAAACACACGGGATGCCAGTCTTTAAGATGAGTGGAGAAGTTGTTTTTTTAAGGGCACTTGGTTCAGAGTTGTGTTCAGGGTTCACTGAATAGACGGGAGGATGTCCAACCCAGGCATTTGTGTGTGTGAGGAGGAGGAGGAGGAGGAGGAGGAGGAGGGAGGGGCTTTTTATTGTGGCCCCGAGCAGGAAGCTTGTGTCTGAGTGTAGGTCAACGCAAAAGAGAGAGTTCAGGGTACACAGTGAAAGAAGCAATTCTTCAGTGGCATTTAGAAATGACATCTAAAAGGTGCATGTGTGTTTGCTCGTCGTTGCTTCGCAGTTTACACACTGTACATATTTCAGTTCACTCTGGTCAGAATCTTCTGGTTTTAATCTGTTTTATCAGCTAACTCATGTAAAGGAACAGCTACATTAAGCTATATTAAAGTCTGAACAGGACAGCAGGATCAACCTCAATATTTTATCTGGTAGTTTTCTTCTTTTAAAACAGTATTTTAAACCCTCCATTCATATTTTAGGAAACAAATTATTTCCAAGTAAAATTTGAATCTGTTTTTTAAAGCATCTCCCTCTAAAAATGGTGTCATATCCTGGTCCTTTAGCGCCACTATCCTGCATGTTTTAGAGGTTTCTCTGCTCCAACACACCTGATTTAAATGATGGTGATTAACAGGCTTCTGAGGAACTTGGAAAGGTCATTTAACCACTGAACCAGGTGTGTTGTCAGTCACTGGACTGACTCCAGAATCTGGACCCTGGCAAGCACATCAGTGAGCTCTACACTGAAAAATACACTTTTAAAAACAATCTGTAGCTCCTAGACTCAAATTCTCAGTAAAACCTGAGTGTCTTTAGCAGAAAATATTTTAAAAATACAATTAAATGATATAATTAAAATGTTCACACTTACTTTTAAATCATTATATTATAACTGGGAAAGATAAATTCTAAAGCTTAGCCTTGATGATGTATCATCTAACCCTTGTTTTATTTAAAAATAATGTCTTATTATAGTTATAACCAACCTAACTGTCAAACTCTGACATTTTACAATTAATTACTGAACTTTAGGAGTAAGAACCGATGACTAAGAACACCATTATAATTTGATTTTACAAGTTTATCAGTGTTGTTTTGCACTTTATTAACTGAAATTAGCATTTTCTTCTAGAATTTTGTAGTCAAGATGTTTATGAAATTCACACAAATGAAAAACTACTCCGTTGAACTTCTTTAATGACTTACGATACATTTATTATTTCTGCACACTTCACTGTGTATGTCTGTGTGATGAGCCTTACCAAGCCTTCAGTGGATTTGATGTTGGCGAGTGTCACGACCTCCAGATGTGCAGACTGCGACACGGATGGATCAGAGGACAGAGAGATAATCTGCTCGCACACTTCGGACAGAGTTTTACACTGATGGGGAAACATCGGAGGTAATTTAGTTGTTTTTTTTTTAAATTGTGCACTTTTTTAATTTTAATTTTAATCCAGGCGCACAAAGTTCGAAACTCACCACATTCAGGATCTTGTTCTCAGTTTCATACACGGAGCAGTCCTGAGGAGCATACAGAGAACCATGTTACCTCTGGAGAATTAGTCTAAATGGAGTTATTACTGGCATTTCTGCTGTAGGTGGATTTAAGCAGAAAACGAGCAGCTTGGCACCTACAGTATAACCCCCAACACTCCCACACAGGCACGCACAAACACAAAACAAATGAGTCACCACTGCGGAGGATTGCCTCTCTCTCTATCTGCAAGTCTTCCACTTTTTTAGCCTTCAGGTCCATCTGATTTCCCTTCACTCCCCACTTCATTTTCTCAGATTTTTTTTTATTATTCTCAAAACTTCAGATGAACATTACCCTCCTCAGACGCAGGTATCACTCCTTTCATTACTAATTCTATCAAACACAACTGACCGTCGACATTGAAGCAAAAATGGTGAAACCAACGTCTAACTCACGATGAACTACCTGATGGGATATTTTTACACTTGTTACAAATTTTCCCTATGAAGTGATTGTAAAACATAAAAGAAAGTGTCCATGTAGGTAAAAGGATAATACAAATAATTTGAGGTGGTCATCTGTTTAAATGTTACAAATAATGAATATCTTACCTGTTGCAGACAGCAAATTTTCTCAGAATGAAGAAAAAACCAGCATTAACCTGCTTGATGAGCTAACAGCTATAAGCTAAACCAGGGGTGGGCAATCCTGGTCCTCGAGTGCTGCAACCCTGCGTGTTTTACTTGTTTCTCTGCTCCATTCATTGAATTATCTTGTCCAAGTTCTTCAGAAGCCTGATAATCACCCATTCATTCAAATCAGGTGCGTTGGAGCAGAGGAACAAGTTAAACATGCAGGACTGCGGCCCTCGAGGACCAGGACTGCCCGCCCCTGAGCTTAACCAAGACCAAAGTGAATTTCTGCCATAACGCACACACGTGCACACACATCAACTAAAATTATTGCAAACGTTTTAATCAAAACACTTTATCTACTTTCTCCAAAGACCACTTTGATGTAATGAGTTACATGCACATACACATACACACATGCATATACATATATGCACCCACACAGTATGTATTCTGAGATGAAAATCTATGAAAACAAGTAAATAAACAGCACTTAGTATCTTCCAATTTTCACCTTATTACACTGAGTTATGTAAAAGTACTAAACATATGAAAGGATTTTAGATTCTTTGCTTTACTCTTATCATGAAGAGGATGTTTTGGGTCAGATTTCTGGTTTTGTGTCTCTGATGGTAAATGTTAAAGGCCCCGGGCTTGGGGTGTGCATCACGATCCGACTCTACAGTTTATTTACCTGCTGCACGATCGTCGTGAGCTCAAGACACAGCTGGATCACGTTGTTTCTGGTCACCGAGTAATCAGCCACTGCAGCAAAAGGAGACCTGAAAAAAAAGGAGCACCTGGAATGAACCATAAGACTGCTCTTCCTTTCAACACTCAATCACTGCTAAATTTCTGACGGCCAAATTTCCGTGCAAACAGCAATGCTTTTAGGAAGGAGGCAAATCATTTCTTTCTGTTAACAAAAACTATGCTCACATTGCTTGTATGTGTTGTTGTATTTGTGTTCATATTAATGTTCTAAAAAGCAGAAAAGGGCTTTTTACATTTCCTCTGCATTTAATTTGTCAACAATTATACATTATAAAAAGCATGAAAGGGAAAAAAGAACAGATTATGAATTTTAATTAAAACGAAAGCTTCAAATTATGTCTGCCTTCCAGGGAAAAGCAATGGTAAATCACTCTGTTACTTCTGTTGAGTGTTGTCAGCTTTGAACTTTCAAATTCATCAAACACACACACACACACACACACACACACACACACACACACACACACACACACACACACACACACA
>NW_013952439.1:1001186-1004665 GCF_001266775.1 Austrofundulus limnaeus
CTATTGGTTCATTTAAATGGAAAAAGCTGTTTTTCTTTGCAGACTGTGTGTTGTTCCTCCTCCGACCCAAAGGGGGCGGTCGATTTTGTGACGTTTTGATTTCTTGAGCAAGAAAATAAATAAAAACAACTTCCTGATTGGAAAACCTTTTTCAGACCCTCCATGTCGGTGGTAAGAAAAGTATGTTGTAAAGGTCACACTCATTACATATAAATAATATGTTCATAGTAGAAACTTACCTTGTATTATAAACAATYATAATGAAAGTGTTGGTCGTAGTTTTGCGTAAACTTTAGACTTTGTTTGCGCGACTTGACACACTGTCAAGTTTATCTGGTAAATGGCCAACCATAGGAAATAAAGCGTGAAGACGTGGTAAATTATTAATGAACGTGTTTATAAAATGTCATGGACGCTRTTTGTTCAAATATTATGGCAAAATGACATGGTCTGTAATGTTTGAAACGCGGAAGAGGGAAACCAAGCCGTCAGTAGAAGCTGTATGGTAGAGTAATTGTGAGGAAAGCTAAAATAAACTGCGATTATTATCCTGAAACACAAGGCTTACAGCAACAACATAATAAACCTTATTACAGGTCAACAACATGGAACATGCTGCTACTCATTTGTCGAAGTTACCAGAAAATATCTTGTTCAAGTTTCTTAAATAATAAATATTAACATGTGCTGTTTTGTGACTACATATATAATTTTCCCTAGCTGTGAGGAACATTTTGTTTTGTTATCTTTTTCTAACAACTAAATGTTTTCCACAACACATGGGGTCAAGTGTGGTTTAGGATGGGTTTGARTCATTTTTAATTATTACTGATTAASCTGATTGTGTTGTAATAGTTGTTGCTATTCATGACATTGCTATTGTGAAACTTTCATTGTGAAAAAAAAAACTCACATTTTGTCTTAGATAAGCTTGTGAAGTCAAGATGGTAGCCTATCAGTTTACTCCTTATTTGTTTTAGTGAACAAAGTGAAAATATTGGTTTTCAGAAATGTAATTCAAGACMATTTTTCACTTCTGTTTTGCTCATAATTGGAGTATGTTAGTGTGAGATGTGTGTGGTTTTCTCAAACATCGGGGAAAAAAGAAACAAAAACACTTGAACTTTTGTTAACAAGCAGAACTTAGAGAACTTTTTCTATTTGTTTTTAGCTTTTATGTATTTTAACCACTGCATGTAAGAAAAAGAAAAGTTATTCAGTTGTACTGTTGTCTTGTTTGTCAACATAAATATTGACCTGATTGAATTATGTTTTTACCTTTTTTATTTTTTTTATTATTAAGCACGTCATGATTGCTTTATAATAAATCAAACCAAAACAATCCCAAAACGTCACAGTGACAGGTTTGAATAATAAAATGTTTTTAAARAAGTTTAGAATCCATAAATAATCTCAACTTTCATTTTCATATAGCTAAATAATATTACCTGAAGAAGAAACCTGAATTTCTTGTAATCGTGTCTTTCTTGTTCTTGTGTAATCTGTTTTTCTTGTTCATCAGGTCACTCTGTGATCATACTTGGAGAACAAAGGTTGTTCCCGTTAGTGTTGTGCGTGTTGGTCTTCGACTCTTCAGGTGATAATGGAGGAAGAAGCAGCCATGTCATCAGACAACTCTTCCATTGGGGAGGCRGTGTCTGGTAGAGGAGTGGGTGACTATGTTGAGGAAGAGAATCTTTTTTACATCCCTGAGAGAAGGCCGTCTCTTGACCTGGGAACGACCCCAATTGACACCAGCCAATGGTACGAAGAGATCTTTGATGTTTTAGCCTTTATCGTACCAACTGTGTGAAAAATGRTTTTAAGTAATGAACCATACACAAATATTCCACAAAGTCTGAAAGTTAAACTAGTCAGTTTTTTTGTTTAGGCGTAATTAAAGACAATCTACATAATTCCAAATAATTACAGTACAGTACAACTACACTACAGCTTGAAACATAACTTTTATATTAAAATTTACAAAACGAACAGGTTCAAACTGACTTTCCATCTTTTTTTCTCCTCAGGCATTTTGTGGAACAAGCTTTGCCTCCAGCTCAGAGTTACAGGTCAATGTCCAGTGAAGGGGACCGGGACGAAATGCTAGATGATGATGAACCCTCCACAAAGTACGRAGAACACAAGTCCTGAGGAAAACCTTTCTAGCTAAATATTTACACTCTAAAAGCATGGTTACAATAAATGTTCAAGTTCTTCTTGTGTTTCTGATTTCAGGGTTGAGCTGCAGAGAGCAGATTCATAYTCCAGCTGCTACTCATTCGACAGYGACGACTGTGAAAAGAAAACTCTCAAGTAAGACGCGTACCCTAGGCTTTAAAGTGCTCATGACATCCCATTTTTGTCATAAATATTAATGCATTTTTGGAAAGATAACATTAATAACATTGCCAAAAAAAATTTCACGCTGCTGAGATGAATAGTTGTTAACATGTTTACATGTGAAGTAACAGGAAGTGATGTCAAAGGGGAATCTGCATGTAAACAGAACATTGCTACAATGTTTCTTTATATTATATTGAGTCTCTATCAGAGAGAGATGAAGAAGAGTCAGAGTTTAAATAATATTATTTCAATCAACTAACACCAGAGAGTTCCTTTACATAAAGATTTCCCCTTTGATGTCACTTCCTGTTTCACTTTGGCTGAGCAAATATGCCAGTTATGGGACAAAATGGTAAAATTGTGTATTATGTTAGATTTCTTTGACTTGATTGTATTTAAAGGATGTGTGTGTCACAGGCTAGGAATGCACGATAAAAACGATATACGGTATAATAATAAACGATATAAATTTGTCCTATGATAGAGATCTGTAGTCTACTGGCCAACCGCACAATTCTTTTTGATGATGTAACCGGCTGGAGTCAAAACAGAGGAAGCGGGAAGCAGCGAGGCTGAGAGCGCAAATGAAGAGAGGGAAAAAACAACATAACTTATCCGGATCTGGTTCGGGTGTGTGAAAATGAACACCGAACTGTTTACATATTTACGTGACGGCGCGTCCTCCGGTCGGATGCCGACCGACCACACTGCCCACTGCGGGAGGAGCGCGCGCCGCGGCATGTGTGAAGGGCTCGACACACGGGAGGCGACGTCGCTCGCTCTCCATTYATTTCCACGCAGCGAGGCGACTGTCAGTGCAGGTGAAGTCAGTGCTCAGGTGGGACGCACAAAAATCAGTCTGGACCTCGTTTCTCCTGCGGTCATAGTKCGACGACGCACGACCGAATGTGCACGCACTCCAAAGCGCGACTATAATGATTGTCACCCCGCCGGAGCRCGCACAGATTAAACAGGTGGAGTGCAGAAAAAATAAACTGTAAAGTGTGTAGAAAGGAATAAATACAAGGAATTTGTTTTACCACCTTAAAACGAAGCAGGTGATTCCAAACACAACATCCAATGGATGCAGATATCTATTACATTAAAGTTAGTGTGTGTGTGTGTGTGTGTGT
>NW_013952439.1:1004709-1011868 GCF_001266775.1 Austrofundulus limnaeus
ACACACACACACATAACTTTAATGTATATATGATTTAACCAGGTAAATCTCCCTTAAATTTTGATTTTTATGGGAGACTTTAAAGTGTCCCTTAAAAAAGGAGATTTTAAGGTCTAAATTTTTTTTACCCATTCATATTTATTTCACTCAATGTGTGATTTATTTATTTTCTATTAGAAGTTTTATATCGTGATATATATCGTTACCGCCGTTCATCATAATGTATATCGTGATATGAATTTTTTGCCATATCGCACATTCCTATCACAGGCACTTCAACAGTGTGTGCCTGAACGGTAAACAAGATGTAGTAAAATTGTTTTGTTCTCATCAGAGTTAAGGACAGAGACGAAGAAACCGAGCCTGAGAAGCTGAAATTAATCCAAGAGCCAGATGAGATCAAGCATCCATCTTTGACTGTGAAATTCACTTTCCAGGTCAGTTTATGCTCGATTCTATCGACTGATGCCCCAAAAGTTAAATTATATGGGCTAGATGAGAGTGGCATCACTAAATGTAATTATTCCTTTAAATCTAGGCTATATGTGAAACTCTGAAAAAGCTGTCRAAGGTCGAATTCAGGGCGTTCAAGGGGATGCTGTGGACTTAYTACCCGCAGCATTTCAGCTCCTCCCACAGCATGGATCAAGTGGAYCTGGTAGACCGACTGCTTGAGTGCTTCAGCCTTGAAGTTTCTGTGCAGATCACCAAAACTATTCTCGCCAAGATGAATAATAAGAAGGAGGTTGACCATCTCCAGGACATGTGCACCAGAAGTACATCTGCTCTCTTTACTCATAAAAGTATACTCTGTATTCTCAGTAGGACACTTCATAATACATTTCTTTTTTTTTTTGCAGATGCGGTACGTTATGAATTAAGTCAAACTCTGAGAGAGAAATATGGTAAAATATATGAAGGTTTCTCCATGACGGAACAGAAAATGCCCTTTGATGACGTCTACACGGATCTCCACATTTTATCAGTGGGTGATAATGGCCCAAATATCGAGCATGAGATTATGAGCATAGAAAAACTGAAAAGCAGGCAGAAACAGGGGGCGAAGATAACTAGCGCGGACATTTTATCTTCTGAGAGCGTGGAGGAATCGTACATAAAACTGACGCTGCTCACTGGAGTGGCAGGATCGGGGAAGTCCATGCTGGTCAGGAAGATAGTCCTGGACTGGGTCGAGGAGCGCTCTCACAAGGACTTGTCCTTCGTGTTTCCCGTGTCATTCAGAGAGCTCAAACAGTTTGAGAGCTCAAAGATTTCTCTGGTGGAAATCATACACACTCTCTATCCAGAAACAAAGAAGTTAAACGATGAAGATTTTAAATGCTACGACTGCCAAATGATGTTCATCTTTGATGGTTTAGATGAGTACAACGGCAACATTGACTTTTCAAGTGTAGAGATCCATTCTGACCCCCAAGACTCTGCATCCCTGAACGCCATCGTGGTTAACCTCCTCCGAGGTCGGCTGCTCCACCACCCCTTGTTGTTGTTCACGTCCCGGCCACTGGTCAAGCCCTGCATCCCGTGGGACACGCACTACAATGTGATAGAAGTGCAAGGTTTCTGTGACCCCGAGAAGGACGAGTTCTTCAGGAAGAGGTTTAAAGACCCAAATGAAGCGGCTCRAGTTATTGAGTACGTCAAGTCTTCCAAAACCCTCTACATCATGTGCCACCTCCCCCTGTTCTGCTCGTTGGTGGCTGACGAGTGGCAGAGCGTTTTTACAGAGAAGGGAGCCCAGTCAGAACCACCCAGAAGCATCACCTACATGTACACAAAGCTGCTGCTCGCGCTCCGGCATCTTCGGCAATTTCGAAGTCCGGCTCTCAAACCAGATGAAGAAAAGGAGTTTCTCATGAAACTAGGAAGCCAGGCCTTGACCATGCTGGAACAAGGCAAGTTCCAGATCCTCAAGACAGAGTGGCCAGAAATTAATGATTCAGAAGCAGTGGTTCTGAGTGGCCTCTGCACAGAATATGTCGTTTCGCCGGTCGTGTTGTACTACGAGAAGGTCGTGGGTTTTATCCACCCCACCTTGCAGGAGTACTTGGCTGCTCTTTACGCTTTCCTCACCTTCAGAAACCAGGACAAGAACGTTTTAGATCAGGTGAAAACCAAATTCAGGATCTTTAAAGGACACAAAATCATGGACCTGCATAAGGCCGCTGTGGACAGAAGCCTGCAACATGATGACGGCCGGCTGGACCTTTTTGTACGCTTCTTGTTTGGGATGACTCACAAAACCAACCAAGAACTGCTTCGGCCTTTTTCCAAGTCTTCTGCCAAGGTGGAAAACTTGACCGAAGATGCTGCTTCTCTCMTCAGAAAGAGGATGAAGGACAATCTGAATCCTAACAGGA
Organism: Austrofundulus limnaeus; assembly: GCF_001266775.1. Lineage (NCBI taxonomy): Eukaryota > Metazoa > Chordata > Actinopteri > Cyprinodontiformes > Rivulidae > Austrofundulus > Austrofundulus limnaeus. The sequence continues at coordinate 1,007,088 of NW_013952439.1, forward strand.
GCAGCAACTTGCAGCGATGCCTGGAAGAGTTGGGTGTGTGAGACTCCTGACTTGTTTTAAATACGTCTTGCTGTGTAAGACGACAAACTCGTGTACGGACAAGTAATGCAGAGAATCTCTGAGATTGGAGTTTATCCATGTGTGGTCAAGGAAGAACTGAATTAACACTAAACGGACACGATGTGAWTCAAAAACTAGCTCAGACTGATGATGGTGTGATAACTGAGGGAGAAGGTATAAAAAGGTATTTAAATCTTAAGAATATAATTCTTAATGGGAAAATTTGTTGGTCTTGTTAAAACAGCTTTTTACAACTGTGGTACGCCTTGAATCTAGTAATTGGTCCTGGCCAAAAAAAAAAAAAAAAAAAGACAATATGACAAACATGTCCCATAATATTACACAATATTGCAACTCTACAATAATTCTTACATTTCCATTTTGAAAAAAAATAAAATAAAATCTGCCTAATTATAAAAACCAAAAGTGCAGAACTAATCTCTGAACTTTATAACTTGCCATTAGTTAATGCTGTTTGACAATTTTCAGCTTTTATCTTCTTTTGGCTGCTTAATTTTCAGTCACATTTCCCTCATTATGTTAATGCTTGCAGAAAAAGCTGCAGAGCTGTAACACTCGGAGCAGGGGGGTCTTATTTTAACCTTTCGTATGTAGATATCTGACAGCAGAACAAGTTTCTTATCAATCAAAGAAGGTTGACAATAAGTCTGATCAACAATGTATTTTGTCCCACATCTCAAATTTGGCAACACAATAAAATCTACAACTTATTAATCTTCATTTAATCATTAATAAATAGTTAACTTGAAAACATCATAAATTAAGGATGGTTCTTACTTAACACATTAATGCTTTAAGGGCTGATTACTTTCAAAACCAACATACCTATTATTAATTCATGCATATAAACTCATGAATTACTGTATTTATTCATGTATAATGCTAGAAATTTAACCCTAAAAATCATCCATGGGGAGGGAGATTATACGTGAGTTATTAATGATTCGATTTTTTTATGCTTTTTAATCTCAAAAAATGATCATATTATACTCGAGATTATATTATACATGAATAAATACAGTAACTATTCTATATACTGTGTGTATATGTATGTAAATTCCCATATAATTACTTAAAAAAGTAAAGTCTTCACTTTAAAAATGGTTTACAAAAAACTTTAAAAGCACTTAATAGTACACATGGTGTGAAAGTGCATTTATTATTCACTTACATTTACAGTATGGTTAATTCATGAGTATGTTGGAAGTAATTAACCTTTATGGGTAATGCATAAATACATTTGTTAATCATCCTTATTATTTTCAAGGTTAACTAACCATTTATTAGTGATTAAATAAGGCAGGTGTAGTATAAAGTGTTACCTCAATGTTTGTTTTTTTTAGTTCTGCCTCTAAGTGGCAGCAGCATGTAAACTYCATCCTGAGGTTGTAAGATCAGAAGTAGTGCGGATGCAGAACCACGCACAGGCTAAACCTGCTGAGTAATGACAGCATTAAAGCTGCACGCATCAACTTCTAGATTACAAACACTGACTAAACTACCCGTTTCAGAATGAAGAAATAAAATTACTGACTCATTCTTGAACCTTTAGTRATTTGTCATTTGATCCCAAGTTTAAAAAATATTTGACACATGTATTAAACACATGAGACAGGAGTAAAAATAGACATTGACAATTATTGTTACAGTATTCTGTATATTCAGCTTTGTGTGGCAACAAAATGACATTTTACAAGTAAAGACAGCTGTGTGACTAAAGAAGTCACAGCTGAAACATGGCTCAGGTTATTTACATCTCACCTATAAACATTGAAAAGTGCAACAAAGTTTTTAAAGACTGTGCAAAATAAAACAGCATAAAAGGGATCTGTCTTTTTTTCTTTAGATGTCAGTTATTACACTTTCTTGATCTTGCTAATTTTATGTACTTCTGTGCCTTTCCCACTGCGTTCGTCACAACACAGCTGAAAGTGGAGTCGAAGTCCTCCTTCGTCACGTTTTTCAACAACAAACTCCTCTGCAGGATCGASCCCTCCATTAAAGATGATCTAAAACAAGAACACACTGATGATCATCACTGCAGAACCAGTGAAAAATATTTGTTTTAGGTCCTATGATGAAGTACTGCTTACTCGTCTGTTTCCACTATTCTGTCGTGGCTGAGAGTTTCCTCGGGGAAGACGCCGTTGACGAGCCAGTAGATGAGAGCTTCGTCGTCATCGCAGTTTGGAAGAGCGTCGCAGTGAAGCAGCAGCTGCTCACCTGCAGATAAAACATGTTCAAAATTGACTTCATGTGTGATCCATCACATCAAACTGAGTCAAATCAGGTYGAAATGACCTCGGCACATTTTCACATTCCTGCATTTTGATCATCAGTTCCAGAGATATGCATTGATTTGTCCTAATCAGGTTTTAATAAGAAATGTTTAATGTCATTATAAAGAGGAAACTTTGAAAAATTGTTTGGATTTTAAGATTTACAAGCTGGAAAGAAAAAAAAGCTTTGTTGGCTTTCTGAAAACCAAAATTTGAGGCTTTTTCCCCTCAAAATCATGTTTTTTGTATTGCTAAAAAAGGGGTTTTCAAAAAAATTATATTTCAGTTCATTTAAACCCTTAAGACATTTATTCATTCAGTTGCCAATTTCTAGACAAACCACTSTTCTCAATCCTGCAGTGATGGGTCACTGATGTTTAATTGTAGAATTAATGACCAAGTGTTACCTGGTTGAGCTTTTATTTGATGGCGAACTGGTCCAATGATCTTTGGAGAGTCGTACTCTGAAACTGCACAGTTTGGYGATCCAATCAAACAACATTTAAGTGAATTTGGCTCCCATATTTATACATTAAAAAAATGATTGGTACCTGGAAATCCATCTGCAAGCAGTGCACACAGACACCCAAATGCTGTTTAAAAAGAAGAAATGATTAAAGCAGGCACAAAAACACAGAGAGAGAGACTGGTTTCATGTTGTTTACCTTTGATCACAGACAGCAGCTTCATGATTCCTTCACTGATCGWCTACTGACCGTCACTTATTGTAACTATATATACACAAAACAGACGTGCCTACTTCCCCCTTTCGCCCACTCACTTTCTGGGAATTTCCTCTCATATTTTCCTTCAGGTCAGCATCACACTCCAGTCATGTTCTGACTCATTTACAGTTAATTCAAAAAGTTTCTTCAGGTTTGTTTTCTTGTCACTCAGCGGTCTTGGGTTTTCAAATGCTGGAACCGCACACCAAACCCCCCTAAACCATGTTGACATTTATTTGATGTTCTGGTTTGAAACAGTTCAAAGACTCTRATCAGGTTCTACACGACATGGTTACTGTTTGAGCCGGGAAATGGGTTTAAAGAAACGAGTGCAACCCATAAAAATGAACATTTGAAGCTTTTACGGTGTTARTTCTATAAATAAAAGATCAACCATCACCATGCAGCATCTTTGACTCAAATGATTCAGTCATGTTTTATGKTTTTTTTACTCTTATCCAGAATTTAAACTGCAAAAAATTCAGAACAATTCTTTTAAAACTTTATTATTGTTGCCATCTTTTTCTTTGCCTATGGCCAATTCCAGTGATACCCAACAATAAGACTTAATGCCATTCAAAAGCTAACAAACAAAGGTTTGAAGAGTCAAAACAATATGCCATTTGGTTAGTTTGTAGGGATAAATATGTATTTTTTTGAATAATGTCATAACAAGTGTATGACATATGTTCCAGTCACAAGATATGGCTGTCAATTRTTAAGACACTTGTGCAACTTACAGTTCAAGATACGGAACAAAATAAAGGGATAACATTAAAATAACTCGTTGCTAAATGACTACAGAAAACATCCCAGAGTTTTCTCTTTTTTTTTTTTTTTTTTGGAGGAAGCAGTGATTTATGCTGGTTTCCATTTAAGATTTATGACTCACAAGTGACATAAATATGACAAACTCCAGCATGACACTTACGTTTTGACAGATATTTATGACATAAGAAAAAAAGCACCTCTAAAGACAATAAGAATCGTTTTACTATTCCAGAAGATGCACAAATCAGATCACCGAGGTGTGACGCTGTGTGGGGAGCAAACCTTGGGAAACGGACATCCAGAATCAGAATACTAATAAAATCCAAAGAATCTGTAAATACAGAGATGTGCCTATAAATATTTACAAAAAAAAGTATAGACACTTTTGTTGGTGTTTTTTTGTTTTGTTTTAATGTCAGGCTCAGAGTCCTTTGAGCCAGTGCATATCTTGTTTGGRTGGCATCTCAGTCCACGTCACTCCAGACCCAGGATGTAGTTGACACCTTGGACAAACCCTATGATGACGGGCTGCCAGGCCACCAAGTATCGAAGCCAGTCTAAAAGTTGGCCATACATGACGTGCGGCCTTTCCCAGCTGAAGAAAAAACTCTTAAGGAAAATCAAAACAGATGGCTGGACATGACTTAACGTACAGCTTCAGGACCAAAACAACAGATAGGCCTGTCACAATAACAAATTTTGCTGGGCGATTAATTGTCTTAAAAATTATTGCAATATGCGATAATATTGCCTGGTGACCATTTTACAACTAATAATTATAAAAGCGTAATATGTAAGTGCAATAAATCAATAAACTTTAATTTTTAAAAGATTGGTTAACAAAGTGGACTCTCAGTCTCTAACAAAAAATGCACTTGAATAAAAAAAACAAAGAACAACAAAATGTAAATTAAACACCACACAC
>NW_013952439.1:1014246-1017039 GCF_001266775.1 Austrofundulus limnaeus
GAATTTGTTTGTTTTTTAAATTAAAATGAATAAACATTGAAAAAAGTTACAGCTGTTTTTTGTTTTTACCATGGTTAACTAGATATCAACTCCAAAAGCTAATCATTTGTAGCTGTGCATCCAATAATTTAGTTCTTACAATGAATACTGTGAAAATGAAAAATTTAGACTACTAGTTACAATATCTTCATTATATGTAGACACACAATACAATTTATTTATCGCCCGCAACCATAACAAGCAAAGAGCCAAAGCGTGTCATGAACCACTGTTTGGATTTCAATGAAAGTCTCAGAAAACAATTACTGGACGTACATCTACAACTGATTAACTTTTGGAGTTAACACAGTTCCAGGTGGCCACAGAGGTTAATCAGTTTTAGCAACTGCAGGAATAATTACAAGCTGGGCATTCCTTGAAGGAAGACGTGCTGGGGACAGAACTTCAGACCTGAGGTCTTTGACCTGGCTCCTCGTGACCCACTGTCCTGCAGGTTTCAGATGTTTCCCTGCTTCAACACACCTGACCGGACCACTGYGGACATTCTGAGTAAGTAACTGAATTATTTCAATCAGGTGTGCTGAGGCAGGGAAACACCTAAAACATACAGGATAGTGTGTTAGGAGGAACATTGTTGAACACTTCTGCTTTTAGATTGAGATGAACTTGTATTAAGAATTAATTGAGCTGTAGCTGTTTTGGTCAAACCTTAAAAACAAGTTTATGTGTGATCTGATGAAAAACAGATTTTTGTAAATATTTTACAATAGGAAACAGGTAAATTTTACACCTGGAAAGGCCTAAATGTTTATTACAGGTAACTGAAATTACTTCTTATTTTACAGAAACACAAGCAGACCTGCTGATGTCCTGCTTGCTGCTCAGCTCAACTTGAACTGCATGTATTGGAGAGAGTATAGTGGTCTCACGTGAACGAACATATTTCAATGTCAGGTGTGAAAACACACTCCTCACCTGGTGTTATGTTATCCAGAACACACTGGCCCTAAATGGGAACGAGTCATATAAGGCTTTGTGATGTTCACAAGGTAAACAGGAGATAAGCATCATGAGGAAGTCACACACAATAACTTCACATGAGCATATATGGACAATACTAAAATGTCAGGAATATTTTAATTCCTCTTTGCACAAACAAGATATAACATGTTGAAGTTGGGATGTTGTGTAAAACAAAGATTTGCAAATCATTTTCAACCTATTTGAACTGAATACACTAGAAAGAAAAGATATTTAATGTTCAAACCAATAAACTTTATTGGTTTTCTGCAAATATTAATTAATTTTTGTTTTACACAAAGTCCTGACTTCATTGGAATTGTGGTTGTAATACAAACCTGTATAGTTTTTAAAGAAATCTGCATCCTGTAGTACACAACTTCTTTCTCACTGATACAAAATACATATCTGTGTACGCGACAGGAAGGATACACATGGTTGCAGGATAATCTGTAGGTGTTCTCAATAATCCCTTCCTCACTGACGTCTACGAGGATGGGCTGGCCACACACAGCACAGATGTTGTCTGAAAGGTGTTTGGTGGGCATCCCAGATGCACTGTAATACTGAAACAGAAAAAAAACAAACATTAATGTATATTTTTAAAATAGGATGAGCAAAAATAGCTGCAGTTTGTCGACTCACTCCAACTGTGGAGGCCATAAAGTCTGCACACATCTCAGCAAAATCCCGTCCAAGGACACCGTAGTACAATCCATAAAAAAGCAGCGACACACCAAAGTCCATTGCATCCTCCGGCTTTATCCTGCGCAGAAAAAAAACAGGGAACTGCATCCAGATCGTGGCTATGACTAATGCTACAGAGGGATTAGAGGGCAAGCTGAAGATAAAAAGCTAATTAATTTTATTTTGCATGAGAGAATGAAAAAAGGAAGGGATGTTTTAAATTTATACACAAAAAGAAAAAAGTCAAATTGTGACCTCAGTGTGGCTGTGATCAGAGAACTCTGGAAAGGTGATAAAGAAAATGTAGAACTGTGCTGTTAAAAAATAAATAAAATAATCTTTAGGTAACAGTTGTGTACGTAAAGGAATCCATGTTGAATATTGAAATTTTTTTGCATCCATGCACTCTGGGCATTTTCAAATTCAGATGAAGGACATGTGGAAGATGCCAGTTAGTGGAAGAGATCATCATAAGAGGTGTTAATATGCTTGTTTAAATTCAGCTGAATTAAGTAATTATCAGTAAAACTGAAAACAAAGGCATTTTTTTCTGTTCGACAAACGATGACAGATATATCTGGTAAATGCTAACTGTATCTTAGAGCAGCAATGTGTGTTAGAACTCTCTTACCACAAATTGCCTCATAATACAGCAAACTGACCATCTGAGAAGCTGAATTAGTTTCATTCTTAAAGCAGGTGAAAACAATTATTTGTCTGTAGTAGATAATTTTATGCACAGAATGTTAATAATAAAACTTTTGCTCTTTAACATATTCCAGCGGAGGAATTGAAACTGTCAGGCGGCTCATTCACAGGGCAGAGGGTAATCTGTAGAGGAAGCCGTGGAAATGTTTTCTTTGGTTTGTGTTTGGAGCAGTGATCACACAGAATGTAAACACAGCCTCCTCTAGTGGCAGCACATGTCACATAGATGTGAACAGGAAGATAGAAATGTGACTTTGAAGACTTCACTGTCAGTGGTTTAATTTCTATTAGACATTTTGGAACATTTAAATTAAAGGGATCCCTGATTAGTTGTAACATTAGACTTTAAATGATAAACATATATTTTAACTGTAAAAT
>NW_013952439.1:1017776-1040742 GCF_001266775.1 Austrofundulus limnaeus
GAGGACCTCAGTTTAGCTTGTTTGTCGCACTAGCGCCGAGCTAATACACATAAGGCAATATAGCGTGAGGGCTAGCGCGAATCAGATATTGTCCAAGATTAACCTTCAGGGTGGATATAGCTCCCTAGCAGCCTCGCACCGATGACCTAGTTGATGTCATCATTTACCCAGAATGCTTTGCGTGTAAATAAAATGGCTCCGTCCGTGTTAAAATATTAGAACTAATCGTGGACCCCTTTAAGGTGAAAGGATGTTCTGTTTGCAACACATACCTGAATATTAGGTTAATACCAAAAAGTGTAAACATGACGACGCTGTAGCCGACGATTCCTGTGGCATAGCTGATCTTGTACAGGAGGAGGAACCACTTGTACACCAGCCTACAAACAAAACAATAAAGAGGATGTTTGACTTGACTAAAAATGTTGAACCCCAGGTTCTCTCCACACTTACAGAAAGAAATCCTTCACACATAGATGGGAGGAACCAACTTGTGAACATATTACATTCAGCTCAGAAGGGAAGTGTATTTATTTTTATTTTAAATGTGTAAACAAAGGGTTAACCTCGGAGTGGTGCAAGYCAGCGGCTTGCGAGTGGCACGGAAGGAGATGTAAGCTGTGATGACAGAAAAGATGAACCATATGGTCAGGAACCGCCACCAGTGAAGTTTGGTAGTAAAGTAGAGAGGAACTATCCACATCTGGAATAGAGTCACCAGCTAAAAGAGAGCAAAAATATGGGAATTAAATGATGTTTAAAAAATTGTTTATGCAAACACAAAGACAACAACAAACTTGACACAGTTTATTAAAAGTATAATTAAAAAGCAATGTGGTAAAATTTCAAGTTCAAGTTGAATYCCAGCCCAGATTCTGTGCTTTGTGTCTTACGTTGTAAGACTTTGGATGTCTTTGTTTCCACTGAACAAGGATGAGCTGGGCGACAACCAGGGTGACAATGAGGATCAGTACCATCTCTGCGTGCATGGCCTCATGGCCTTTGTGTTTGGCGTGCATTCTTGCATGCTCCACTCTGATGAAGAAGATGTACGTTAGTATTACACAGCAAGGAGATGCATTATATACTGACTTATATTAAAGTACAATACAGTTGTGTGTTTTTATGAATCTACACCACAATATTCTCCTGTTGTTTGTACTAAATGAACTTTAAAAGCAAATCCATAAAATATATAGACATTTGCAGTGTTTCACGACTGAAGTGTAAAAGCAAAAGTAGTCAATTTGATTAGAAATATAATCTTGTGTAACGTTTGTCAAAGTAAAGCACAGTCACTGACCTCCATTTCTCTTCTGGTGACAGCTTGGACACGTCAAACTAAAAATGAAAAGAATAAAAACAATACTAATAAACAAAATAAAGTGAAATGTTAACTTTTATTCGAAATAAAGTACTACATATGCAAGTGTAATGTATTGCTTTGGATCTAGATAGCATAATTTCATAGGATTAGGACTGGGCAATATTGACAAAAGTTTATGATTAATTGTGGCATTTAGTTGATAATTAAAACAACTGAAATAGATTAAAATTAAATTAATAAAAATAACTTGCATGTAAACAAGTTCGTAGGGTTAGCGTTTGCTGCTACACACCACCTTCCACCATTGGGCTCACGTGTGCGCCTGATTGTGTTAATGTGTCGCACATAAAAGAATTGCAAAGTGGCAAATATGAATTGTTGACAGTTTTACTGACAATCAATTTTTATCACGTTTTATTTAGAAAGTTGTGTGATTTTGACTCAAGTTAAAGTATTTTTAAATGACACAACCAGTCAGTTTAAAAGATCCCTAAAAAAACAAGTGTTTCACTCTGTTAACAGGTCCAAATCATGATTTTTTTAATGTTAGGACCAAAATCATCCATTTAAACTTTATAGTCTTGCTTTGACAAACAGCCCTGGTCTATAATTGAGATCGGATAAATCAGGGCTGATTACTTGCACGATGACGTTCTACTGAGAAATTGCATCCATGACAAACAAATAATAAGAAGCCAGGAAACTACAGAAAAAAGATAACAAAAGAATRCAGCAGAATTAGTACAGTAAAGCTAAATGGTGTTTTGCTATGTAGCTATTCTGAAAAGGTCTCAATCTCTAGGCAGAGACCATCTAACAAGCTTCTCACAGAGCAGAGGCTGCTCTGACCCAGCACAGAGACACTTCTTTGTCTCAGTCATTCAGTGACATTCAACCAGCTCTGCTCGTCTTGTCGATCGTAAACTGAATACAAAACATCCTGCTTCTTATGAGAAAAGCTAGTCATTCAGCTTCAAAAAGAAATGGTTACCAGCAACACTTGTTACTGTTTGGACTTCACAATAAGAGCGTAGAAAGAGTGAGTGTTGCACAGCTGTTGAAAACAAAGAAAATGCTGAGATGTGAAAAGACACATCACTGTATTTACACATCACACAACAAACAAGGAGAATGATAGTGTATGGTAAAACATAAATCCAACTTAGATCAAAACTTTTTGGGGAATGTTTCTTAGGCCAAAACATCCCAAATATGCATTTATTGTGAGACTACAACTACATTTTAAAAAGGGATTTACGCCTGCTAAAATACGACTTTCAAAATTAGGCTGTTTTTCCAAGTGGGAAACTTTCCAACTATTACATGTAAAASCTATGACAACATAAGTACATTCATTCAAATACAAGTACTTAAGAATAACATTTTAAAATGCAGGTGTTACTCCTCCCAGGTATCTGAGCTTGTTTAGCTGCCTTGAATCAAGTAAAAGAATGAAAGAAGAAAGACAGCAAGTTTCTCCAGTTTAATGAGCTTCTTTTCCCCCCCACAAAGGCAAATGAATAAAATATGGCATTTTCCTTGGGCCTTTTTTTTTTTAAATATGCGTTTACGTTGCATATTTTATGCTGGGTATTGAGTTTAACATTTTGACAATCAACAAAATCCAACAAGTCATGAGACTATTTCAAAATAAAACGTAAGATTGGTGGTGCACAACTCATCAGATTAGAGCACACTACTACACATGAGAGGATGAGAGACAGACAGTTCTGTCCTCTTTTACTTTTAAGCATCTTAGGTTCATTTAGGATGGACTACAAAACTGAAAAGCTACAGGAAGTGCTACAATTGCTTCCTCTGACAACCTTTGAACCACATCAGCCACATCAGCTTTCCTTAAAATGAATAAACTAAATTAGTCATTGCTCAACGTGGCAGAGGAAGTACTAACTCATCAAGTTTTGTGATAAACAACCGAGCTATTTAAACTGGGAAAAATAGATGACGGTAACTATATGGGTTTTCACATGCACTACTGTAATTGAAATTCAATTAAAAAAATAATAGCAAATGCATTTTTTTCTGCACACTAATCCTCGGTACTTCGTGCTAAATTTGCCGGTAGGTAGGTGTTTTTAAGGTGAGCTAAATCCATTAGCAGCAGCTAACCCGGACTCTGACTTTGACCCACTCTTATCTGTTTCATTCGTCCCTTCCGGAATGAAGTATGTCTCTCACCTGGTCTGCTTCATTGTGAGGGTCTAGTCCATGGTCGTGCTCCACACCGTCAACCTCCACCTCAAACACTCCTGCCATCTTCGGAGTGCTACTTGATCGTTTCCTGGGCCATTAGCATTAGCAGAGAGGCTTAGGAGGGTCACTTCCGGTATTTGATTGCTCAACAAGGCTTCAAAATAAAAGTCTACGTAATTAATAAAAGTCGACTAAAATGATTTGGCAGGTTTGATTTTTGGGGGGATTTATTGATCACGGTCATTTATATAGTTTATGAAGCTGCTTTGATAAACAGTCAACATTTGTTGTCCCTTATTTCGCTTACAGCATTGAATAATCAGTGTTGCCGTTAAAAATTGTGGTTTTATAAATTAGGACTACATAGGCCTACTGTGCTAAATTATGAAGTCATCCTCAGTTTCTTTGTTTTTTACTGCAAGACTTTATCTTTTAAAGTGGTCTTGTGAAATATTACTTTAGGCTCTCTTTAATAAGGCAGCAATGCAACACATAATCAATGATAAAATGAAGACGTGATAAAAACAGCATAATAATGTACCATTAACCATACTATAACAATAAACACAAGGAAAGAATAAAAAGAAAGGAAGAGAAAAGGAAAAATTTTGGATGATTTTTTTCACTCATTTTCAGTCCAGTATCTGAACTTTTAAAAATAGGTTTTGTTTGTTAACCCAACAACAGGTAGGCCTACGGAGTAAAGGGATGGACAGTGTTGTGTCAACACAAAACAGATGCATGACAGACAACTTGGCAAAGAACCACTTTAAAAATGATTTTCAGACACTTTTTTTTATTAATAACACAAAGATTTATTATTTTAAAAATATCTGAATCAATAAAAAAATCACACAGCTTGACATAAAAGTATTCTAGCACCAACGAGATCATTTCAAATAATAAATAAAATAATAATTTGAATCATGGCAGGTGTAGGTAGTGGAGAATAAAAACGCAATCAAAGTTGCATGAAAATATTTTAATAAATCGTCAGAAAGCCAAGAGGACTCCTGATCAAAMTTACTTATTTAAATAAGAATAAAATAAGAATTTCAGTCAGGCTGACTGGGAATAGCTAAATAACACAATGATGGTTTAAAACTTTTGCACAGGAGCTGAACAGCTGCTGTGACAAAAAAAAAAAAAAAAACACTCCCGCCAGTTTTCAGAGAGAGTTTTTTCATTGGTTATTAGCCGGTAGTTATTCCGGAAGTTGTAATAGGTCTGTGCGATTGTGATTGGTTCACAGGTTCCTAGAGCTCTACTCTGATTGGCTGAGCTGCAGATACTATACGGTGCAGCTGAATTTGGTCTGTTGCCGCTAATTTTGAGACAGTAGAAGTTCAGCTTCACTATTTGCTTTGTGTTGTTTTTGCGTTTGTTTCCAGTCTCCAGTTGAGAAGATATCGCTGAAAAGCTTCCTGTCTGAGGAACACACCTGCTTCGCTTTTAAGATGCACGTGATTAAACGAGGTATTGTAGCTAAATTGAATTGTTTTGATCTTAATTACTAGTTTGGTCGATGTTCGGTGCTGCACGTCTCAAAATTGATTTAAAGCATTTGCTTGCACTTAAAATAATACACATTATAAATGTCAAAATACTTATTATATATGTCAAAAAGACAGAAGTTGTGTTTATTTCCTGGTTAAGTCAGAACAAAGGCAGCCAGCTGAGCTTTTGGACTTTTCATTATTATTCTTATTGTGATTTTAATGTCTTGAAAACCAAATGAATGGACGAATGTATTGTGTAATAAATGTAAAATTAATTTTTAGCCAGATTTAATGTTTTAAAAGTTGGCGCCCAGCAGAACAATAATTAGGTGTGTTCCTTTTGTTGGCGCAGTTGAACTCGTTCAGCAGGTGAACTGAGGGTTTCCTCCTGCACAAATATTAAATAATACAGAAAATTCCAATATTTATGATACGAGTAAAACCGACAATACATAATAAAATAAAAAAAATAAGATAGAAATCTTTGATCCCCCTGCTGGTTTTGTAATTGCTTATCTTAAAATAAAAAGCAGTCCTTATTTTAAGGCTTTTATTTCAGAGGAGAGAGACAGAATAAAAAAATAAATAAGCATTGATTTGCAAATCAATAGCTGCACCCTTCTCAGCAATCATCTTCAGATCTAGTTCCTGATGTCCTTTGACAGCTCATGATGGAGTAAAATATATTTTATTTAAAGGTGGACTTTATATACTTAACCATCTCAATCTGTGGGGTGTAGGGCATCAAATATATTTTCCCCAATGATTTGCAAATCTCTTTATTTATAGTTCATATTCTATTGCGCTTCATTAAAATTGAGCTGCCATAAAAATGTTTATTCCTTTATAAGTGGGCAAACTTATAAAATCAGCATGTATTTTTGTCACCGTATCAACGAACTCCTTTGAGAGATTTCATCAAATTAACCTAAAAGAAGTATAACTGGTTTTGTTTTTCAGATGGGCGCCGTGAGGCAGTTAGTTTTGATAAAATCACGTCTCGCATCCAGAAGCTCTGCTACGGACTTAACGCTGACTTTGTGGACCCTGTAGGTTCAAATCACCATTGGAAAAAAATTAAGTAATGTAAAAAACATAAGGTTATTAAATAACACTTTATCACCTCTCCCTCTGTGTTTGATCAGGCCCAGATCACCATGAAGGTGATCCAGGGGCTGTACAGTGGGGTCTCCACTGTGGAGCTGGACACACTGGCTGCAGAGACCGCCGCTACGCTCACCACCAAACATCCGGACTATGCCATCCTGGCTGCACGGATCGCTGTGTCCAACCTGCATAAAGAGACCAAGAAAGTATTCAGTGGTGAGCCTCTGACGTGCCTCATTGTTAACCATAAACATGTTGTTTTTACTTACAATAAACCTCTCCTTCTTTTCTCCTTACTAAGATGTGATGGAAGACTTGTACAACTATGTCAACCCCTTAAACAAACGCCACTCACCTATGATCTGCAAGGAGACGCTTGACATCGTTCTGGAAAACAAAGCTGTAAGTCACGTCTGATGATGTGTTGGGATTATAGTTAAAGTTTAGCAGGTTGTAAGGTCACATTGTCTGTTCCCTGCAGCGCCTCAACTCAGCCATCATTTACGACAGAGACTTTTCTTACAACTTCTTCGGCTTTAAGGTAGCTTTTTGTTTCGTTATCCCTTCATGCAGATGTCAGGAATGTCAGCCTAATTTAGTTTTTTTATTCTTACAGACTCTTGAGCGGTCATATTTATTGAAGATCAATGGCAAAGGTACATTTTTTTTCACACTTCACAGCTTTTTATCCTTGACTTTATGTATTTTAGTCTAAATTGTAACCTATCACCATCTCCAAAATGCATTAACAAATTGGCGATGTACTTTAGTGAAAAAAGGCAATAAACGTAATTTTTAAGGAATTAGATGTTTCTGTGTCAAAACTAAAATTGTTTAGAAGAATAGAGTAATGTCAACATATGCAGCTAATCAGAGATGCCTTTAAATTGTTTTTTTTAGATTCCTACTTATTAAATGTGTTTAATATTTATTTCATTTCATTTTTTGTAGTTTCTGAGAGACCCCAGCACATGCTGATGAGGGTATCGGTTGGGATTCATAAAAAAGACATCGATGCAGCTATTGAGACTTACAATTTGCTGTCAGAGAAGTGGTTCACCCACGCCTCCCCCACCCTGTTCAATGCAGGCACTAACAGACCGCAGCTGTCCAGGTAAAAAAAAAAGAACCGTTTTACAATTTGGTCTAAAGGAAAATGTGCAAGAATAAAATCTGAAGTACTGGCCCCCCCAGTCTAATCAGTCTGGATTTTTGCAGTTGTTTTTTGCTGTCCATGAAGGATGACAGCATCGAGGGCATTTATGACACACTGAAGCAGTGTGCGCTCATCTCCAAATCAGCTGGAGGCATTGGAGTAGCAGTCAGCTGCATCAGAGCCACAGGAAGCTACATTGCTGGGGTGAGCAAAGCTTATAATGCTAAGAAAATAGAGCAAATATTAAGGAGGTTTTTTTTAACAATGAAAATGTAGTTTACTATAGCAACAGCTAGCTAAAAGTAGTAAAAAGCTGGCTAAAACTAGCAGTATGGTAGCTAAAATTAGTAAAAGCTGWTTAAAAGTAGCTGGATTCTAACTAAAAGTAGCAGAATGGTTGCTAAAATTAGTAAAAGGCTGACTAAAAGTAGCTGGATTGTAGCTAAAAGTAAAAAGCTGGCTAAAAGTAGTAAAAAGCTGGCTATAAGTAGCTGAATTATAACTGAGTAAAAAAAGGTTGGTTAAAGTAGCAGAATGGTAGCTAAAAGTAATAAAAGGCTGGTTATAAGTAGCTGAATTGTAACCAAGAGTAATGAAAGGTTGGTTAAAGTAACAGAGTGGTAGCTAAAAGTAATAAAAAGCTAACTAAAAGTAGCAGAACAGTAGCTAAAGACTAAGAATAAGCTAATTGTATAAATATTGAACTAGCATTCACATTATTAAWGCCATGGATGTTTTTTCAGACTAATGGCACCTCCAATGGACTGGTTCCTATGCTGCGAGTGTACAACAACACGGCACGTTATGTGGA
The DNA here is from genome assembly GCF_001266775.1 of Austrofundulus limnaeus. NCBI lineage: Eukaryota > Metazoa > Chordata > Actinopteri > Cyprinodontiformes > Rivulidae > Austrofundulus > Austrofundulus limnaeus. The sequence goes on from NW_013952439.1 coordinate 1,025,891, forward strand.
TCAAGGCGGCAACAAGGTGGGGACGAGATGCATTTAAAATGTACTCGATGCAAAACGGCTGCTTTCCAATTTTATTAAAGCTTCGATCCAACACATCGCTGTGTTCAGAGGCCCGGGGCGTTCGCTATGTACCTGGAGCCGTGGCATTCAGACGTGTTTGAATTTCTGGACCTGAAGAAGAACACCGGGAAAGAAGAACAGAGGGCCAGAGATCTGTTCTTCGCCTTGTGGATCCCAGACCTCTTTATGAAAAGAGTGGAAAGCAATCAGGTGACCACTGAAGGGCAGGTTGTTCACAGTTTGGAGCATTTAAGCTTTATCTTGTTTAGAGATGCTCATTCCTCCCGTTTCCTTGTAGGACTGGTCTCTGATGTGTCCGAACGAATGTCCAGGCTTAGATGAGTGCTGGGGGGAGGAGTTCGAGGAGCTTTACACTCGGTAAAGATCCCCTTCCAAACTATTTAGTTTTAAACAAAACGACACGTTTATGAAATCTAACTTGTCCACGTGACTTTGTTGGTGACATTAAAGGTATGAGAAGGAGGGCAGGACCAGGCGGGTGGTGAAGGCTCAGCAGCTGTGGTACGCCATCATCGAGTCGCAGACAGAAACYGGGACGCCTTACATGCTCTACAAGGACGCCTGCAACAGGAAGAGCAACCAGCAAAACCTGGGCACCATCAAATCCAGCAACCTGTGCACGGAGATCGTAGAGTACACAAGTGATGATGAGGTAGGAGGCAGAAGATTTGGCTTTTAGTGTTCCATGTTGTGGTAATGTTTGGATCTGAGTTTGCTGTCTTTGACTCAGATTGCAGTGTGTAACCTGGCATCCATTGCACTCAACATGTACGTCACCTCAGAAAAGACCTTTGACTTCAAAAAGCTTGCATCTGTCACCAAAGTTATCGTCAAGAACCTCAACAAGATTATTGACATCAATTACTACCCAGTACCGGAGGTAAGAGTTGTGTTTTAGTAATTTTCTCCATCAACCCTGCAGCCTTTTTTGTGAACAAATGTCCCTTCCGTCCCTTTTACTTTAAAGGCTGAAAARTCGAACAAGCGCCACCGGCCAATCGGAATCGGTGTCCAGGGTCTGGCYGACGCATTTATCCTCATGCGTTATCCGTTTGAAAGCCCAGAGGCCCAGCTGCTCAACATTCAGATCTTTGAGACCATCTACCACGCTGCTCTGGAGGCCAGCTGTGAACTGGCAGCGGAGGTCGGCGCCTACGAAACCTACGCCGGCTGTCCCGTCAGCAAGGGAGTGAGTACTGTCCACACGTCTCAAGTTCACGCTGAGAGATGGTGTGCTGAGCGTGTTCTGTTCTCCAGATCCTTCAGTACGACATGTGGGGTAAAACCCCGACAGACTTGTGGGACTGGGAGGCACTGAAGGAGAAAATTGCCAAGTAAGTCCACCTGAATTAATTYCGTGACCGTGTCTTTCTCGACGCGAAGCGTGTCCTCTTCAGCTCACATCTTTTCTCTGCGCGTCCTCAGGCACGGTGTGAGGAACAGCCTGCTGTTGGCCCCGATGCCCACGGCCTCCACGGCTCAGATCCTGGGCAACAACGAGTCGATCGAGGCGTACACGAGCAACATCTACACTCGCAGGGTGCTCTCAGGAGAGTTCCAGGTCAGAACCGGAGTGTGGTGTTTTGTTTGTGCTGCAGTGATTGGCAGAATCTCTATTCTCAGTGAAACATTACTTAATGTTTAAACTAAGAAGTTACACTAYAAAAGAAAAGAACGCCTCTCCAATGGTATGGGGGTGCATTAGTGCCTCTGACAGCTTACACATCTCAAAAGGCTCCATCAAGGCAGAAAATATATTTAGGTTTTATTCAACCATCCAGCAACTGTGACCCAGGACTGTTGAACAGCTGGAATCCAGCAAACAAGAACTTCTCTGAAATATAGGTTTGAGATTTGCAAATCATGACATTCTGATGTATTTACATTTAAGAAAAACATCCCAACTTTGTTAAAATTGGTGTTTATAAGAAGTTTTTTGATCCTAAAGGAAAAAGTTGTGCTCGTTCTACAGATAGTGAATCCTCACCTGCTGAAGGACCTGACAGAGAGAGGACTGTGGAACGAGGAGATGAAGAATCAGCTGATTGCTCAGAACGGCTCCATCCAGGTACCAAATATTCAGCCTCCGTCACATCAAATGCTTCATTTAGTAAATTTTTTTTAAATGGGGGAGTGTTTTAAATATTTTCTGACGTGCCATCCCACAGGACATTAAAGAGATCCCCGTTGATCTGAAGCAGCTGTATAAAACCGTGTGGGAAATCTCTCAGAAAACCGTCCTGAAGATGGCAGCAGATCGTGGCGCCTACATCGACCAGAGCCAGTCTCTGAAYATTCACATCGCCGAGCCCAATTACGGCAAACTCAGCAGCATGCACTTCTACGGCTGGAAGTTGGTAAGTGTGATCCAGCTGAACGTTCATGTTTCTGCCTGTCTGTTAGCAAAATATCTCATGATCCACTTTATGGRTTTGAATGAAACTTTCAGAAAGTAATCGCTGATTGTATTTCTATAGTTGATTGACTTTTAGAATCAGACCAATGTAAGATGGCCACCACAGTCCACTGGTCTTGGAAACAACAAAAACGGCTATACAACMGACAATTTTACAGATATTGAGCTAAAACCTTAATGTGGTCGTAGCTCAGAGWCACAACGCATATTGTGTTTAGAGACAGAAACTAAAAATAAAATTCTGTCATCAGAAAAAATATATAAAAAAATAAATTAAATAAAATTCTGTGCAACGTTTGACCAAAATGACCGGCAGCAGGTTTTATGTTCCTTTTTGATCATTGACTTTTCTTCTTCAGGGCCTGAAAACCGGCATGTACTACCTGCGGACGAAGCCTGCAGCCAACCCCATCCAGTTCACTCTGAACAAGGAGAAGCTGAAGGAGAGCCCGATGGTGAAGAGTGAGGAAGAGGAGGCCAGGGAGCGCAACACGGCAGCCATGGTCTGCTCTTTAACCAACAGAGAAGAATGCCTGGCCTGTGGCTCCTAACCTGTGACGATTAAAGGAAATAGTTTCTACGATAACAACATGGTGCTTGTTTTGTAAAGGAATTTTTAAACTTTGTTCTTTTATATATCACATTTTTTTAATGAACAAATCTTTGCAGTCTGTTATTTAATGTTTATAGAACTCTTCATCTTGACTCGTTTTGTACAGAATTAACAAGTTTTCATGAATTTATCTTTTGATTTGTTATCACAGTTTTGTAACTTGTGTTGTTTTAATGAATTTTATGTCTTAAATGTGTTAAAATTCAACACGACATCAAGAATCTCTAAATATTCTGAAGATTCATCGTGTTAATGATAAATTATACCTCAGTATCAGTTTTGTGTTCTTTAAGCTTGCATTTGTGTTAATTGTGCAAAAGTTAGCTACTTTATCAGCCGATGAAGAAAAACAACACAGGAGTGGGGAAAGAAACCAGTTTATGCTCTTAATGTTTTGTATTTCTTTGGATGTTTTTTGTTTTTTTACTGGAAGCACGTGGCAGAAAAATAAATTTTCTTGTGGGGAAAAATGTTGATCTTCATTTCTTAAGCTGCAGCTGACGCCCTTCAAAATAAAAGTGGAAACACTTGTAGTATGCTGCAAAAGAAAAAAAAAACATTTTTTTCCCTCTACTGGAAGTTCCCAGGAAAACAAAATGTAGCAGGTGATAAATTAATGAGTTGATGTGTTTGTGCACAGTWCCTCTGGGAGACTGGGCAGAATGTGTTAAACAAGCTGAGACCTGCTCTGACACTTCAGCAAGAGGTGAAGATCAGGATTTAAAAAACACTGAAGGAACATTCATTTGTGAACTCTAAAMCTGTGAGCCTCCACACTTACAGATGAAAAAAAAGGATTTCAAATGATCTGGTTAGAGAATCTTTACAGCTAGAATGTGATGTTTTGGTACCCTAATTGTTTTAAGCATTTGATGAAAAATGACTGTCCAGAATAATCTACATATGATGGAAACTTAATTTGGATTCAAATAGACACATTTTTCCATCTGAATATTATTAATTATAATCGAGGTAAAAGCTCAACATTTTAACTTTCAATTAAAGGTAAAAATGGACACTACTGGTTTTGCCCATGTCTCTCTGTGTTAATACACCTGTGTTACCAGATTGTGCAAGAGTTTTTTTTTTTTTTTTTTTCCCTGTTAGCTATTTGGAGCCAACTTCTTGTGCCTGTTAGGAAAGCACCTTTTGTTTTGGGGCTAACCCCGTTCAAGATGGCCTCCAACCAGTTCCCATTAGACACAAAATTAGCTTTTACTCAGTCAAATTTACAGATGCTGAAGTAAAATTTGACATGTTTGCAGTTTAGATACATTCACTTTACATACTCAAAGCTGTACTCATACATTTTTTCTTAAAACTGAAGTACCGATCAGTGAAGTCAACWGTTAGCAGAATTTCTCAGAACTGCTGGATTTTAACAAAGTTCTCAGGATATTAAGACTGGATCAACAGTTGGTTAACTTTAGAGCCTATTGTGACATTAAATTGCTGATCTGTAGTTTTTATTTATGTCTAATGCATAATTTCAAGTTAACTAATCAAACCGATCTACCAGATTTGAAACGTTCAGCCTAAATCACTGGTGCCCCATCGATGGTGCCCTCCCCCTCCTGTGACCCGAAGCCCGTGTCGTGTGAGCTGCTGCTTCCTGTTGGAGACGGGATCACTTCCTTGTTTCCACTCTGTCCATCTCTCTCCCTGGCTTTCTTCTCATATCTGTTCCCCTTCATCCGTCCTGTTTCCGTGTGTCTCTCCATCAGCTCCATGTCTTTGAACTTGTTGATTAGTTTCTTGGTGTCTGTCACTTCGCAGCCGACTGCGGCGCTCTCTGTGGGCTCAGCCTCCGTCTCTGTGTGTGTTTCTGTCACCCGTGACCCCGCATTGACCTCCTCTTCACTCCTTGCGGTTTCTACCTTTCCTTCTACATCATCAAAACTTCTCCCTCTTGCCGCCWCCTCTTGGTTGCTGTTTTCACTTTGCTGTTCTTCTACYGGCTCTCTTTTCTCTGCATCCCTCACAGATTTGGCTTGGCCTTCCTCCATATTGACCACCTCGCAATCAGTCACCTGCATCAGCTCTTCCTCATGTTCATCTACCTGACTCAGTTTATCTGTCTCCTGCTGTGCGTCGTGATCAGCCTTTTCTGCTCCGTGGTGCACGCTCACTTTCAGGGATGCGTGTTTGTCGTCGTGGCTGCTGTTGAAACCTCTGAAGTTGTTCTTGGCGCCGATGATGTATTTCCCCAGAACGGAGGCGCCATCGTTGGTCAGCGCATTGCTCGAAACGTGTCCGTCAGTCACCAGCAGCTGCTGGATCATCTTCATTTCACCRTGCATCCTGGAGACCGCTTTGTTCAGCTCAGTGATCCGATTTCCGATATCTAAAGGAAAGACAARTCATTAATTACACCACAGCTGTTTGGTCTTCAATAACACACKATTGCATTCAGTTACAGTTTTCTTATACAAAAGTGAAATATTTAGGAAAGTATTTGGTTCAAATTTCTCATAGATTTTCAGTCCAGATTTAAACATTTTCCAACAGCATTTTATCCTAAACATGTTTGTTAGTGTGTGTGTATCTGTCTGTTAGCAAACTATCTGATGAACCACTGAATAGATTTTACTAAGATCGTTTTTCAGATACTAAAATAAAATTTGGTGCAGACAGGTGAAATATTTAGTAAGATTGAGTAAAGGTCAGAACACAGTCTAAGCTTGACAGATGGTGCAAGATCTGCTAAAGCTTTGCTGTTAACTATAGGAGTCAACTTTGTCCGTTAGCAAAATATCTTGTGAATCACTGAACAGATTTTRATGAAATTTCAGAATAATCATTGTATGTACATAAACAAGTGATAAACCTTTGAAGTCAAACCCAAAAACATTCAAAATGGCTGCTACAGCCAGTTTTTACCTTAAAACAGAAAAGTGGCTCTAGTTCTGCTAATTTTACAGATATCAAGCAGATATTTTGGTGTAGTGGCTATCCTTTAATACATAAAGTACAAACTAAAACATACAACAACGTCTTGATTTATCATTATGGTCCTTGCGTCTGGAACGAACTACCAGAAGACTTATAAAAGGATTTCTAAGTGAGTGTGGAAATTTACCAAAAGAAGGCTGAAAAGTTATCTTTTTAATAATTTTATCATTTATATAGTGACTATTTAAATGTTTCATCACAAGGCACTTGTGAAAAATTGTGTATAAATTAACCAAGCATCCCCTGTGTTTGATGACCTTCACTCCCTTTGACTGACTGCTAGATGCTCCAGTAACTACCTGATAACACCATTACCCCACTCTTGGTGGGGGTGGATAAAGACATCGAAACGTGTCAGGTATGTTTGAAGAAACGTAAAATAATTCTGTGTCTTGGGACAAAATAAATAATTTAGGATTTATTAAATGTATAGACACAATGAACTTCATTGGATTATTACGTGAAAGTTGGTTTAAAGGTATTATACAAATAAGGTTGACTTGAATGCAATATAGATAGCTTTTTTTGTAAAATTATCATATCACACATTTGTTCAGTCAAGACTGCTACTAGATGAAGAGTCACAAGCAGAACAACTAAACTATGATCATGCGAGATCAAAACCTTTGAAAAGAAAAAAAAACATCTTCACTCAGTTGCTGAGTAACAAAGCTCACATAGTGAGGTACATAAAAGCCTCAAACTGTGTGAAATTCACAACTAAACATAATATGTATGTAAAATATTTTCTTCCTTTGTTAAGTTTTACCTAATTGCTCAACAATTTTTTTAATTTATCAAAAAAAATTGTCCAACTTAAACTATTTAAAGTGTCAAAGTTTGTCACTTCTCTCCAGACCACTCAAATACAACATGTAAAGTTTTTTCAGAGTAAAGCTTACCTTTCCTCTTGGTCTCCTCAAACTCCCTGCGAGCTGACTCGATGTAGCGCTGCACCAAAGCTCTGATCACCTGCTGCCGGTAAGGGAGCTGACTGTCCTCGGTGCCCTTATCACTGGACTTATTATTATTATTAACATAATGTTGTTAATAATAACATCATTTCATAATGATAATACACAGCTGCATAAACAGCAACAATGTTGAATATTATTTTGAGCTTTATATCACACTCACCATAGAGGCTAGAGGGGGATATTTCTGCTCTGAGTTCCTGTTGCAGCAGCAGCAGAATCGCCTGAAGATACCCCTTAAAAAATATTTGAAATTAATTTTATTAAAGAAACAAAAAGGTTTTCAGTTTAAAGGTGCTGTAATATTGGTGCTTACCTTAAAACATAAAATGCAGCTTTGGGAGAAGGAATGATGTTGAAAGGCACGGGCATGGTGAGGCCCTCTCTGAAGTAACTGAGGTACAGCTTGGACCGGGCAAATTTCCACTCCACATCCGCATCATCCTGTAATTCACAAAAGATTGGCTCTGATGTCTTTGTGACTTTTACAACCTCTGAAAACACAATGAATGAAAGTAGTATGTCTTGAAGAAAAGCTGATTGGCTTCTGACTTGCACGCCAAAGTTTGGTTCAACATTAGTAAAACTGACAAAGTTTTGGCAATTTTTGTGTTTTCTAAAGTCAGTTATCGTTGGCAGCCATCTTCAATAAGGTTAAAACCGAAAGTTGCAGATGGTATATCACTTTCTGAGTTTCATTCAAATCTGTCCAGTGATATTTTGCTAACAGATTGACACAAAAAAAAAGATGTCAAAATTGTAAATAAAATCCTTGTGCTAACAAACACAGGCATGGTCGCCCATTTTTCATGCCGGTGGGCGATAATTACCTCAATTTTCTGAAAGGAGTTGGTRATCATAGCAATGAGCATGTTGAGGAGGACGATGACAATGACGAGGGTGAAGATGCCRTACAGAACTCTTCCGACAAATTCGGCCAAGACAAAATCAGGCATGTCCACGTAGTCCTGGTTGGCCACCCCGAACATGGTCCAGTACAAGAACTTGAAGGTCTCATTGAACCTGCAGCAACACAGAGGAAGATGACCACAGTGAGACTGTTGTTAAAGAACATTTATTTTTATATATTTTTAAATTATTATTATWTGAAGCTTATCAGAAATGTACAAAGTCCAAAATWAATTCATGGGCACAACATAATTTGAGTCATGTCTCTTTGTGAGAGATATGGACATTGTTGGAGTAAATTATAAATGAATACACTGTTTTTGTGGGTTTTTTATTTATTATTATTTTCTTCTTTTTATTATTATTATTATTATTTTGTTTATGTATGATTAATCAAAAAAGGTATGGTTCAATCAAAATGTTTCATTTTCATAGTACTAGTATTTACAAGATGACTTTGAATACTCAAGGTAAATGTGTTCCTGAACATMGCAGCAAAGACTGGTTCAGAGAGGAGCCTGTTTAATGTTTGAGTGTTGAGCTTGAAATAAAATGATGTTTTCTTGGACAGACAACTCTAGTTGTCACCTGTTTATCTGCAACAAATAATACAAATAATTACTTAATACCTAATTAATTCAAACTTGATGTTAACAGTCAACAAACTCTGCTTGGTAATGACTGCAATAACTATCTTGTGGCCATGCATTAATATAAAAAAATCCAATGTCGCTGGGCGGTTCCCATAAAAAACATATCGATGAAAGCAAATCTTTATTTTGTTTTTATACAATCATCCCGACAGACTCAGCACAAGTTTGTTTCTGCAGGACTGAAAGCTTAAAGGTAAAGGGATWGGGTTAAAACCAGCACTGTGTTGTTTCACCTCATCACCACTCTGAAAAGCAACCAGTGACTGATCTCAAACAGCATCACTCGAACCTGCCAAGATTTGGAGAGATGACATAAGGAACGTAGACGTTGTTGATGCCGCAGAGGAAGGCCGTCCCAATTATCATCAGTATGAACATGAACCTATTAAAGAAAAAAAAAATTTCTTACTCTGCTGCCATGTGCCCTGAATTCCCATTCGAGCGGTTGACTTAATATTATGCATGCATAGCATTGCGGTTACCTCATCATGTCATCAATCATCTTCCCTATTGATATCTGTAGCGTTCCCAGAGATTCGTGTGCAGGCAGGATATAGGCCAGCCGGGTGAAGCTCAGCATGCTGGTCACAGCAAACAGCACCTCAGAAATAAACTGTGGGTCCTCCTGATGCCACTGGTCACGCACTTTCACATAAAATAAATACAGAGCAGCTGAGCATGCCTAACTTCTGACAACTTCCAAAATTTTGGATTCCGTTGTCTCACCAGTCTGAGTGAAGTAGAYGCAGTCCTCATTGCTGCTCTGATCCTGGCAGAGGAAGTAGCCTTTGAGCATGATGACCAATCGCAGCGTAAAGGATGCCAAGTACATGCTGAGTACCATCACGTCCAAGCAGTTCCACCAGTCTAGGAAGTAACTGCGCAGTCCCTCGATCCACACCTCTTTGCACTCATACCAGAAGAAGCCTACATGAAAAAGCCTGGTATGAATCTTCTCATTGTCCTYCTTAAGCAGTTCTAGAGAGTTAAAAACGGTGAGAGAGAGAACCTACCAACCACCCACACCATGTGGAAGGAGCTGTGCAGGATGTTTTGCTGCCGGGAAGCAAACTTCTCCCGGTACATCTCCATGGTTATCGATTCTCCGAGCAAAGTGATGAGAAACCACAGGTAGGACGCAGAATGAAGGAGGAACTTAATGACGGGAATCTTAAGCAGCTTTCCAGGCTACAGAGAAAAAAGAAGACCTATCAAACATTTAAAACCAAAAGTTAAGCTACAAGGGTTTATTTTAGACTCTGCATTCAGCAGTTTTTATGTGACCTTTGATTTGGGTGCTATCCAGTAGACGAGGCAAAGAAAGGGCATGGTAAGAAAGATCCCGACGGAGACCAAGAGCTTCCAGGCTATCCTGCTGCCTCTCCAACCTTCCAGGTGCCCACACCAAATTGATGACAAAACCTGCTGGCAGATCGGGTGTGCCACAAACTAAACAGACAGAATGAGGAAATGTGAAACTGACGCTCAGTTATTTTATTGTTACATCAGTACTGTACCTGAGTCAGGTTACCTGCTTCTGGTTGTAGTTGACAGCAAGCCTCAAACGAGACAAAGGAGGTATTCCCTCCTCAAAGGCCTGCTCATCAAAGGAATCACGACTGTCATCGCCGCAGCTGTTCAGGATCGTGGTAACCTCACTCTGGTTGCGGCACATCCCCAACAATTCCACAGCAAACTCTTGACAGAGGTTTTCAAGGCTCAGGTACTGAGGCTTCAGGGRAGAATAACCAAAGCTGGGGTCAGACACCCAACGTGAACAGTGGAGAGAGATCTCACCCACCACATGAGTTTCTCCTCACCTTGAACTCTGGCTCCTTTTGTGACAGCTTGCGGAGCTCTTTGCTGAGACTAAAAGCGCTGAGCATGGCRTCATCAGAGGTGACGGACAGATAGGCCCGGCTGGCAATGCCACGGTAGGTGTTGATGCGAGACAAAGAGAACTTGAGCAGGTCATACTGCCGGCCATTGCGACACTCCAGACAGGCACAGGATATCTTGTGTGGCCACGGGATGCCGTGGCCTTTCTGGGTGAGCATGGAGACTATCTCATACAGGTCTTTCTGACAGGCTAGAGTCAAAGGGGTCACACCAGGGGCAAACTGGGAGTTGTCAATGGAGCGGTCAAAGATCGCCTGGGAGAAGGATCGGACATCCATCTTGTTGCCTTTCTCCTGGTCCAAACGATCCAACAGACGCTTCACCACTCTGGGCTGGTTRGTGTCCACAGCGACTAGCAGGGCCTCGTGAATCTGCCTGAAGTCAAACTTGACCCCCTGCAGGAGAGCGTCCATGGCGTCCTCACTGCCCAGGCGGATAGAGAGGTTGAGAGCCTCTCTCCACTGACGATCCTCAGATTCATCCAGCTGACGGATGATGCCATCGCCTGTCCTCAGCAGCCCGCTAAGCAGCTCGATCTTCCCTTCCTGGATGGCGGTGAGGAGCTCCGGAGGGAAGCGCATCTTCTTGTTCATTATCTCGCGCCATTGTTCCGGCTGAGGAAACAGAACCGGAAAGTTAACAGCAGTGTCAGGAACATTTTCACACGTTTTATAAAATTTTGCTCGATATCTAAATACCTCTATCATTTCATGATGCCTTTTTGGGATTTACAGCTTGTCTTTTTWWAAAAATACATATCCTCCCAGTCTGCTAGTATTCATTGGGTCCCTGTTAATTTTGGAATAATTTATTTTGACATTTTATTGATGACCTATAAMCTCTAGTTCCAAGTTTTCTCAAAGTGCACTAAGGTGCAGGTTGGTCTACAGAGGTACTCAGGTCTTAAGTTGTCCTCAGGTTCAGTCTGCTCCACAGAGGTAATCAAGTCTTTAGTTGTCCTCAGGTGAAGACTGTTCCACACAGGTAATCAGATCTTTCACTTGCCCCAAGGTTCGTTCAGTCTGGCCCACAGAGGTACTCAAGTCTTTAGTTGTCCTCAGGTGAAGGCTGGTCCACAGAGGTACTCAGATTTTTGTCCTCAGGTGAAGACTGTTCCACACAGGTAATCAGATCTTTCACTTGCCCCAAGGTTCGTTCAGTCTGGCCCACAGAGGTACTCAAGTCTTTAGTTGTCCTCAGGTCAAGGCTGGTCCACAGAGGTAATCAAGTCTTTAGTTGTCCTCAGGTTCAGGTTGGTCTACAGAGGTAATCAGGTCTTTAGTTGTCCCGAGGTCCAGGCTGGTCCACAGAGGTGATCAGGTCTTTAGTTGTCCCGAGGTCCAGGCTGGTCCACAGAGGTGATCAGGTCTTTCAGTTGTAGCTCCGAAATTCTGAAACTAAATGTCCCTTCATACCAGGCAAGTTCAAATTTTGTAGTTTTCAAGTCTTTTCTTAAAACACTTTAATAGAGTAYAAGAGTTTACATTTCTTTACACAATTTTGGTCTTATTATGTCTTGTTTTTTTTCTCTAAGTATTACTGTAAAACGTTTGATTTTTGTGCAGCAGACTGGCCAATCTCAGTGGGATCTACCTGGTTAAAAAATATTTAAATAAATAAATAAAACRGTGCCATATAAATCAATCTTATTTAATTGAAGTCAAACTGTCTTTTTTTCTATTTGAAAAAAGGAAGTACCATAAATAAAGTATTCATAAAACATTAGACGTAACTAATAAGACTAAAACAGTTAATTTGGTATTAACTTGATTAAGACCAGKTTAATACCAAAACGAAGATGTTATAAGCATATTTGTTGTACAATAATTTGAGATCTCACCTGTCATYGATYTTTTACCTRAAACATATTTACAAAAACTTTACTTACCGTGAGATTTTCCATTTTGACAAGCGACCTAAAAGTTGATGCACTCCCTGAGTCCTTGAGAGAACTGAAATTTATCTTTCAACAGCGATTCTGAACTTTGGAGATGAAGGTAAAATGTTGCAGCAAAGTCAGTTTTAAAAAGAGAAGTGAGCACTTTGGTAATGACGAACCCAACTGGATAAATTCATTAACATGAAGTCAATAACACACCCCAAGGCCCCTTGGGGGCTCAGACCAATTAAAAGGTAACCTGTTCAAAGTGTTTCATGCTCGGCTGGGCTGAATGCAAACTGTTTCTGCATTKCCTCACTGGTAACAGAGCCACAGCACAATTAATGCAGCCATCATCTGTTCTTCCCCGAGGAGCTGGAGATCATCRAAGAAAAACAAGCAGCTGCAGGTGTGTGTGTCACTAATTAATTTCACTTCTTGCTCTCTTAAGAGAGCCTTTATTTCACTTTTTATTTGATGTGGAAACATCTTTTGTGCATGTTTTTTTATATATAATTTTGAGATACTGAGGAACAGTGGCAGAGCAATTATTTACACGGGTAGTCAAGAAGATGACATTTTTATACATTTTAATTTGCTGAGGAGCTATTTTCTTGGTCATTTTCTTCTTTAATGACAAAGGCAGTGACTACCATGTTGAAATACATGAGAAATCCCTGTTTGAGAGCAATATAAAAATGGCTTCATTAAATCTTTGCTGGCAAAGCTACGGTTGGGGTGGTCAAAGATTTTTCTATTGTGGCTGTGGCCACCCTGGTAAAAAAATAAAATAAAATTAAAAGAAAAAATAATAATAATAATGACATGCATGCATGCATGCATGCATACATACATACATACATACAAACAAACTAATGAGTTTGGGCTGAAGTCATTTTCAGCTTAATTAATTTGAATTAGTCATACACATTTCTGTGCTAATTGCAAGTATTATGTATGAARATCGGCCAGTTATGACAAATAAACACTGCAGTTTTAAGAGGCCGAAAATCTAAATAGAATGTCAGAATTAATTATTGCATCATGGTTGAACATATTAAGCTTTTTTACAATGTAATTTAGCTTTTACAACAAGAGAGTATATTGTTAAAGTAACTATGCTGCAAATATAAAGATGGAAAAWACCATATTTTTTTCAGGGTTTTTAAATCAGAATTGTATGGAGTTAGGCAAAGTGGGGGAATGTACTGTGCTTTAATAAGCTACTTTTTTACAATGATTACTTAGGCAATGTTTTTTATAAGTTACATCTCATTTAGAATTAAATATTAAAAGTTGCAAAGCCCGATTATGGAAAACAAACTCTTCAGTATTTTGTTTATATGAACATATATAAATCCACTTTCATGAAAACAAAATAAAGGTCAAAAAAGCAAAAAAAAAAAAAAGTGCGAAGAATAAAGTATTTTCTATCTGGTGTCAGCAGAACAGATCATTTAGAAAAACTGCAGAAAAACCATCTTTACTAAATAAATATTTCCTACATATCCAGGAACCTAGTCAAGAGGTTGCACTAAAAACACATTTATTTTTACATGATATATATATTCCTCTGATGCTGCTTTATTGGGTGTATTTTATTGTGATTAATTCTATAAAAAATCCACAAGTGTTGAAAAATTAAGATAAAAACATCTTAGTTTAGACAGTTTTTTTGTTTTATTTTTTCTTCACCCAAAAGTAAAAACCAAAAACTACTATAAAAACCACAAATATTGCCAAAACAAACAAACAAACATACAAACAAACAAACAAACAAACAAACTTCCTGCTTCTTGATTCTTTGACTCGTTCATTATGGCTGAGTGAAATTTAAATAAGTTTTTTTTTCTTCTTTTTAACACAAACAAAGCCTCTAGAGGGTTAAAACTGCTGAGAAAAAGAATCCACTGCTGATTTTCACTTGAAGCAAATATTTACATTTTCTTTAACGGACTCATGATTTAACATCAAAAAATGTTTTTTCATAAACTTTGGAAAACCAGCGTAGTGTGTGGGTACACTGAAAAGATCAATGAGGGTGAAATTATGGTTAAAACAATCAAGAACTCTTCTACAACAAAACTTATTTCCTCTTGAAAATGCCAAACTTAAAAAGTCACTTTTTAATAAAAACAAACACAAAAGAAGGAAAATCTTCTACAATCCTACATCCCAGATGTTAACATTAAATACAAACTAAAAGAGGAGTAAATGTACAGAGAAACTCGTGAACAGTGTCGTTCACGATGTGACAAATAGTGCAGGTCAGTCTTGTTGGGTTTAAAGATCACTCCTTCCTCGATTCGGCGTCTTCCTTCATCTTCTGCTCTTGCATGCGACTCCGAGTGGAGCCTGCGTGAACAAAACAAGAGATTAAATAAGTGGAATTTGAAACAGAATCACAGATCTGGTTATACAGCTGTAGTTTGCGTGTACTCATCGTATGATGTCATTTAATTTTGGGGTTTAAAGG
>NW_013952439.1:1041171-1055519 GCF_001266775.1 Austrofundulus limnaeus
GAGAGTATAACATAACATGATATAAAACTCAAAAAAGTTGATTTTACATGATATTGCCCCTTTAAATGATTTCTTGGTATTGTTCTTTCTTCAGGGTGGATTGATTATACGACATACAGCTTTAATGATTTTTAAAAACAAGAATTGGGAGCACAGTTTGAATTTATGATGGATTTTCACCAATCTGAACGGTCAAAAATACAGACAGGCTTAAATATCCTTAGCACAGAAAGTAAGTAAATTTGTATTTGGTAGATTATTTGTTGTAACAATGCTTCTTAGCAATAAATCTTATACCGTCACATTTGTAAGGAACATGCATTTGTGGGATAACYGAGTATGGGGGTTGCGCACTGAAAAAAATTTCCAAATCTTCTGTCAAACAGTTTATTTCGCTGTTGATATTTACACTTAGTTTGAGCTTCTGGTACCTTCAGRTGCTGCCAATCAAATGCCGGGCACAAGATTTATTGTTACAACAAATAAACAATCTACCAAACACAAATTTACTCACTAAGTTTCAACACAACTACAGTTTTTTTTGCATCTGTCAACAAGCTTCTGACATAAATCTAATTGGATGTTTAAGAACTCTCTTCAGCAGAACATGGTAGAACCTATTTAAACTGTAAAGAGCCTATTTTAACAGTATCAGTCACTCCACAAAGTGTTTGTCAAACAAATCATCAGCCATCAGAATAAAACCAGCTGCAGTCGATCATGATCACTAACAAGATGTTACAAAACAATTGTCAAGTTAGGACATTCTAAAACCGTCGGCACTAATTGTATTTTMTAAATTAACAGTATTTGTGCTAACGACAACTACAACTGTATGAAGCTGTTTCCACTTACTCATCTCTGTGAGCTTCTGTATCAGTGTAGAATCTCCTCCAGGTTTGCTGTCATTAGAAGAAAACAATCTTTATTAGCTAAAGTCATTCAGTCAAGCGGTAAACTACGTTATCTGTGACCAACCTGCCGTCGGCTTCATCCTGCCCATCCACGTCGAATCGGAGCCTCTTCAGAGGCTTCGGAGTCGGGCCGAAATCTAGAGTCCTCTTGTGGGCGCGCTCGCTGCTGTTGACCATCTGGTTGATCCTCTGGAAGCGATTGGCCAGCTGCAGGTCAGAGAGGAAACACATACAAAAAAATAATAATAATAATAATGAGAGCAGAAAATAAATCTCTGTCTATACGATGGTTTAAAATGAACACGTACCCCAAACGATTCACCGATGGAAACCAGCATCCTGCAAAGATAAAATGCAATAAGATGAAAAGATGTTTGTGGAAATTTAAAAAAAAAAAATCCTACAAAGAATTTGCGGGACGGACCGAGAGCGAGGCGTCATCATGCCCGGGGACATGCGCGAGCTCTTCATAGGAGAGATGTACACGTTGTTGCTTCCAGGGACACGCAGGGGGGAGTTGGGGAACTTGTAGGGGCTGCGAGGCAGTTGTGGGATGGGAGAGAGCGGCGGCGGCTAGAGGAAGAGCAGCAACCATGAGAAATTATATTTGGAAACATTACGGATCACACGTGTAAGAAAAGCTCACCCTGGTAGATGCGTACTGCAGGATGTTGGTTTTTAGTTTCTGCATGAACACTTGGTTGTAGAAGACAATGATGGAGTCATACTGGCCTTCTTTGATCAACACATGTTTAAATGTCTACAGGAAACAGAAGGATTCATAATCTAATCAATTATTCAGAATCTAACTTTAAAGTAAAGTTTATAATGTAAGTTTTAACCGGCTGCATTACCTCTTGGTTGGTGTTGGGCATGTTCTTATAAGCTGAAACAATGGACTTGAAACGCAAGTCGACACACTTCACTTTGCATATGGCGTACATGGCTGACATCATCAACTGCAAGAACAACAGGAGGCAATGAGACGGAAACAGAAAAGGGAAAACTGAAAAGAAAGAGAGCCACACTGAGCCAGGAAGAGAATGATCACAGTGTTGGGGTACCTGGTCAAGGTGATGGTCTCTCATCAGCTCGTACTCGTGCTGCAGTGTGTGCTGGAACAGAGTCCATATTATGGGCTCCAGCTCAGGGTGGGAGGACAGCAGGTAGGAGCAGAGGGACTTTAGCCTCGTATAGGCCAGACGGTACACTACACAAAACAAAAAGAGGAGGAAGAAACAAAGTTAGGCAGCAGCTTTCACATTCATCCACATCCCTTTGTATTCAAAGAGGAAGGTTGTAAAGTGAACGGTTCAGTAGAGAATATGACAGATGTCAGCTAAAAATAGAAAATGTGCTTTTTTCATATCCTGCATTTCCAGGTAGCAAAAAACTTCTTTTATATCTTTAACCTTAACACTTGTACATATCTGTGAAATTTAGTTCTCATTTCTGCTCAAATCAATGGGAAGTTGCAGTTATCAGTAGATCAAATCAATGAAATATGCTAAAAAAAATCATTGATCATCTTACATTTTTTACAGAAGAGGCTCAGAGAGTTGGATTTTGCCTGCCGTGGAGTTTGACTGACAACCTGGGAGGAGGGCTGGGGGGCGGGCTGAGAGGAGGGCRTGGCAGGAGACTCAGGAGGCAATACGCGCTGGCCTGGCCTCATCGGTGACAGATATCTACTCACACATCAGCAGAACGACTGGGATGAGTCAGTTATCAAGATTAACGAGTGAAACTTCCACTTCAGAAACAAAAAGACAAACACTGAGTTTCTAAGCGACTCAGCAGGACKCTCCTAGTGAGTCATGTTTTATTCCTCAATTATCGTTATTTTTATGATTCACACCATTTCACAACAGTTACAAAAAAATAATTTAGTGTCTAAGGTGGTCCTTTGGTTGCAGCATCAGGACAGAGGGACTGCAGGGGGACTTACAGGTCAGCAGCTGTGTGGCTGTGCTGCAGCGGCTGGCTGAAGCTGGCCGGGGCCTCCACCTGCTCTGCTGCTCCACTCTCCTGCTCCAGGAGCTCGAACAGCGGGGAGCCCTGCAGACACACAAACACCAGTGTTTATTTTCATGTTCATGGTTGAGAACTGCTACACACTGTCACTAATGTGTAACATTTATAAAGCTGGTCAAAAGTCTAAAAGCTTCAAATTGATGTTGTTTTTCTATGAAATTAATACTTACAGTGGTTGGGAAAGTGTATAAATGTTATTTTTTCTGATTATAAAATTAGACTTGGAAAAGTGTTTCTTCTGTTGGAATTTGTTTTTATTTTTTGTCATTTGTATTATTCTCTTTATGTTTAATCTTTAAAAAACATAATTTTCCTTATTTTGTGCACTCTGATGACATTTTAAAATCAGATGTTATGATCTGTTATTCAGTACTCAAGCAGACTTTTTACAAAATACAGTTTTACTTCTTGGATGGCTACTTTTTACTTTTACTTGAGTAAAAATATGTATAAGTAGTACTACTCCTACTTGAGTACAACTTTTGAGTCATTGTAAGGACAACAAAAGATTTGTTTTACCGTACATAATTCCAACAATGTCATGTCAGACTTTAGTTTTATTTCTAATCTAATATAATAAATTGGTCTGTCTACAGAGATCCAAGGTTTCACTCAGGTGAGGCTGCTGGGGTTTATTAGATATCATTTCTGTTTAAGCTAATGTAAAATTATATAGAGAACAAAGTACCACAAGCTTGATTTTGTCCATTGTTGTGTCGTAAACAAAATTGCATCGAATAAAGATTTTTTTTTTGATGAATCCTTCAAGTAACATTATATTAAAAAGAATGATCAAAAAGGTGAACAATTATATTTTTTGTAATACATCAGTTTTCTTTTTCTCTAAATCTTTAGCCAACTTTTAAACTCTTAATTTTTATCTACAGTACAACACAGTCCATGACCCATCAGCGTGATAGGGACAGGGTTACAGGTGAGGTTTACACACAAAACTTCCCCTACAAAAAACAAAACCTAACTGATACACCTTATCTACTGCCTGATAACACAGCTGTTCCTGAATTAATGTTGACACAATGACACTCCCGTCAGAGAGTTAAGAGGAAAACTTATAGACATGCTCGGCTGGTTTTAAGACCAGTTAAACAGAATTTAATCAACCGTTTAAAGTGGATGAAGATTAACATGCAAACTGAAGTAAGGAAGACAGATTTGTAGAAGGAAGAGTTTGTGTATGCAAGGRCAGTGGGGAATGGAGGGAGTTTGACGTTGGTGATTTATTGCTCTACAGTACAAAAAATAAAAGTCAGCTGCACGTACCAACATGTTACTAGTACGTTTTTTATGTCACGCTTGCTACAACCTGCTGACGCCACTGCTGTGTCATAAGTACACACTGTATTTCACATTTTAACAGTGTTTTGTGACCATATCAGATTTAAAGACTAAATTATTCAAGAGTTCTGCCTCCAACAGATTTRTGCTTAAATAGAAACAACAGTAGCTCTATTTGCGCTTAAAAAAACAAACATACTACATGAGTTATGACTCTTCATAAGCATCAGAGGTAAGACTTCAGCCCCGGTTCAGGCTCCACCCAGYGTTTCATCATTAATCAGAGTTCTGTGTGTGTTTCAAATGTGCAGGCAGCTGTGAGGTGTCCGATTTAAAGTAAAGGAGGAACAGCGTAACACACAATGTGCACCCRGGGCTTCGGCAGGAACACACAGGGGAACAACCAAAGGGGAAGAGAAACTGGAGTGACCACCGAGCTGAGGAGAACTACATGACACTTCTATCCAAGAGGGGAAACATTTYTTCTGTGAAGGACGACTGCAGAAAGCCAAAACCCAATCGACTGGACTCGGACTTCAGAAGCAAACAGAAGGTAATTTGTGTTCKTTTCTTTATAATCTTTAGAGATCAAAGAAAACCTGAGCAATAATCTCCACTTCATTCCAGGTAGCCATGCCTGACCCGATTGGTTAAACACACCCGCGTGAAGAATTTTTCAATGTTTCATGGAGGCTTCAGACTTTCCAGCCTGATCTAAAAATGAACAACAGCACTCAACACAACAGCTGCAACACGAATGATGACTTCAAGTACCCTCTATACAGCGTGGTCTTCAGCCTGGTGTTTGTGGTCGGACTTGTTTTCAATGCGGTGGCTGTGTATATTTTTGGCTGTACGCTGAAGATTCGGAACGAGACCACCACTTACATGATGAACCTCGCYGTCTCAGACTCCCTCTTCGTCCTCAGTCTGCCRTTTCGAATCGCCTATTTCATCCAACGGAACTGGGTTTTCGGAAGCGTGCTCTGCAAGATTTCCGTGG
The DNA here is from genome assembly GCF_001266775.1 of Austrofundulus limnaeus. NCBI lineage: Eukaryota > Metazoa > Chordata > Actinopteri > Cyprinodontiformes > Rivulidae > Austrofundulus > Austrofundulus limnaeus. The sequence goes on from NW_013952439.1 coordinate 1,046,419, forward strand.
CGCTSTTCTACACCAACATGTACGGCAGCATCCTCTTCCTCAGCTGCATCAGCGTTGACCGATTCCTGGCCATTGTTCACCCGTTCCGGTCCAGCGGCATTCGGACGAAACGAAATGCCAAACTGGCCTGCCTTATGGTGTGGGTGATGGTTCTCTCTGGAAGTATACCCACAGGGTTCCTTCTGGACACCACCTCACCAAACAATACCAACACTTCCACAAATTACTGCTTTGAAAACTACTCAAAAAAACAGTGGAAGGCTGARCTGTCTAGGGTGGTGGTGTTTATTGAGACTGTGGGCTTCATTCTTCCGTTGTTGCTCAATGTTTTCTGCTCAGTCATGGTGCTACGGACCCTGAGGAAACCCCAAACCATCAGCCGTGGGGGGTGCCTCAACAAGACAAAGATCTTGAGGATGATCATCGTACATCTGTTCATCTTCTGCTTTTGCTTCATTCCATACAACCTTAATCTCGTTTTCTATGCCCTGGTGCGCTCCAACGTCCTGACGGAATGCTATGTAGAACAAGTGGTCAGAACTATCTACCCCATTGCTCTCTGCATAGCAGTAACAAACTGCTGCTTTGATCCCGTCATTTACTACTTCACTTCAGAAACAATCCAAAGTTCTATCAAACGAAAAACTACAGTATGGTACAACGGAACCAACAAACTATTTGACAGACTATACACAGACAGCACACAAAGCAGCCCGAAAACAAAGGAAAAAAGTCTTACGCTGAAGGGCACAAGAGCCCAAATGTATGACGAGTCCGAAATTTGATCAGATTTCTCTTGTGTAACTTGACTGGCAAAACTTGACTTGTATAAAAGACCTGAGCTGGAGGAAGAGTGGCTTTGAAAGTCACTCCAACCTACGAGACACCAGAGACTTTGAACTGGAAATAAAGACACCGATCCTTACAAAGTCAATAAAAGAATGAAAATAAGCGTGTTGCAATGTGAAACCCTCGATCAAGGAAGCAATGTACACACCTTGAGAACTCTTCACTTAGTTAAGGAATGGCAGCAAGTGCTGATACAAACGTTTAACTTTTGCACAAATTATATTGTGACTTGTTTTATAAACCTTTAAGGTGTAATATATGATGATTTTTTAGTCAAGACATTTGTGGGCTTCAAAGAGCAACATAATGGTGTGACAGATTTTATGTCCATACTGGCAGTGAAAAAAAAGTGWCACTTTTATTTTTAGAGTTTCAGAATAAGTGACTTCCTGAATGGCTAAATAAAGTGATTTGAAAAGATAGATACAATTAGTTTCTCTCGCTGAGTGCAACTTATCTGGACTGAAAATGCTAACCATGCAGATACAAGAACAGTGTTGTTTTTCATGCAGGTTTCTTTTAAAATTCACATTTAAAGGTGTGGTCATAGGATAGAAGAACAGCACAAACACTGCCTAGAGACTAACAGTTTGTACAGAAAGCTGATGTACAGAGAGCTTGATGTACAGAAAGCTGTACACCAAGTCAGGCTGTCACATGTGAAATAGAAAACAGTGGAATCTGAATCCATCAWGTATTTGTTGTGAAAAAACTGCACTACAAAACAGAGCATTACTGCATTCCTGTTCAGAGGCTTGGCCTAAGGGTCCAGACTAACAAGAGCAGACTCATCACCTTCACTGACGAAGATACCTCAGCATGCAAGCAACAACACGCTTCCTGAGAAAAGAACACTTTTACAAAACACAGCGAGGAGCGAGATGCAGATGTGACCCAAGTAACAYAAAATAATAGTTTACCTAGTGAAAGGCATTCTCACTGGACTGCAACTGTTGGACAGTGACTCAAAACTGTTGCAGTTTCAATCAACTCTGAGTATTTGCTACTAGCAACCACTTTTTGCATTTTACACAGTGAGGTTATAAAATTAAGGAGGTTTTTTTGTGTACACAGTTTGTTCACTGTAAGGTTGTGCACGTTGGCAGCTGCTCACGTGTTTATGATTAAACCTACTGGAAAGWGAAGAGAGGCTGACTGGAATCAGTTTTTAATAATTATTTGCCATCGAAGTGGTTCTTAGATTTAGATGAAGAGAATCTTCAACAACTAGATACCAGCATTCACAGCCTAATGAGAAAAGCCCTATTGAAAGTTGTGAGAAAATAAGCTACTAATATCATACTGTATCTACATACATTATCTTTGAAAAATACAAACTACATTTTGTATGCAAAAAAAAAAAAAACATTTAGAACAGAATTGCAACTTGTGCTCATGTAGCAAATAGGCTTGTTAGATACAATAAAAATATTTTATAGAGAATAAGCTTTGGCCTTTATTTCTGACTGGTTCAAAACGTGTTTAATGTTCTCATATTAGACCTAAAAAAAGAATAAAAGGAGCCCTTGTCTAGCAAGATATACTGCAGAGCTGTAAAACTGCAGCGCCTTCTGTAGGTTAATTATTGCTACTCCTGTATCAGCGTGATGGTAAATATAGTTAATGATCAACTCCAAATCACTTGAAGCTGTAATATTAACTCCCTACATTAAGCTAATCAGGTAATATAAACTTTACTAAAAGAGTAACTAAAACTGAGTTCATATGGAAGTCTAGTCCCTCAGAAAACCTGGGGACTAGAATGTTTGAAACGCTCTGATGATCAATAAATAAATAAATAAATAAATTGAACTATAGGTAGCAATAAACTATCATTATGTAATGATGGAAGGACGGGGTAGAGCAGAAGAAAGAGGAAGAGAGAAAGAGATTCYGATATGTGGAGAAACGTCTCAATCTCCGATCAGTTGCAGCAAGATGCTTAACACCAGCTGATGGGGAGAAATGATCCCAGGACCAATCCTGACACTGGTGAGTTATCAAGTTTTATCTGTTTCAATGTACTTCAGAGCTGCAGTAACTGTGCCTAAAAATGGATGAAGAACTAACTTGAGTTGGCAAAAAATTTAAATGAATATTTTTTAAAATCAGTGAAACAATTACAAATTTATGAAATAAATATTAATGTACAATCTAAAGAGACAAAACTGACAAACTTTGCTAATCTTGCTTAAATGTTTTAAATTAAACAGTCRGATGCTGAATATTTATTGCACAATGGAAGTTTTTCATAAATTACTTCTGTTATCGTTAACATTGCCACTGTATATTTTAATGTAATTTAGAGTCATTTTATAGATTTAAAAAAGAGCAAGTGTGGCACTGATTCAGGACAATGGTCACCTTTTTGCCAAGAAAAGGTGGAGCTGATTTATGGACCAAACAGTAGAACTGTTATTATAACTAACAGCAAACATTAATGAGGGAGCTTACAGGAAAAACATGTAATCTTGTTTAAAAGCATGTAATCTTGTTTAAAAGATGTTTAACTACATATTTGCTTACCACGTTTCTAATTAAAAAAAATATCTGATCTCAACCAAGGAGGATTTTACGACTTATTTAATGTGTATTTACTACAGGTGCTGCTTTTATTCACGCTGATTGTAATAAAATCAAATGTTGACTTGTTTTATGACAGAAAGTTGTGCTTAAATGTTAACTGGCAGAAAACATCTGTGTCAGTTACAGCTAGTAAATATACATTTCATAAAAATGTCACCTTTTAATCAGTTTTATATGGCCACAGGTTTTCTGGTTCCATCCAGAATATGTCCCTTCCATCGATGAATGATCACTACCACCAACCAGATCTGCTCTGGACGTGAGTGCACCACAGTGATTTAATGTACCCAAGGTTGAAACCTGTTTGGAACATGGAGCTGTGGAATAACACAGACCTGACAGGAAAGTCGGGCTCATTTATCTCTAACTGCACCGTGGACACCAGCTACCGCTTCACCTTCTACCAAGTGTCTTACAGCATCATCTTCCTGCTGGGACTGGCCACCAACGGCCTGGCTCTACACAGACTCTGCTCATCATCCTGCACCATGAACAGCACAGCTATTTACATGCTCAGTCTGTCCTCAGCCGACTTGGTTTTTGTCATCTCTCTACCCATGAGGATCTACTACTACCACCAAAGAGCTGCAATTTGGCCTTCCAAGACGGGCGACTGGACCCCGGGAGCAGCGTTCTGCCAGATCACCTTCATGCTCAAGTACATCAGTTTGTACGGAGGCATCTTCTTCCTGGTGTGCATCGCTGTGGATCGCTACCTGGCTGTGGTGCACCCTCTGGCGCCGACGCTCCGCAGGCTGCGAGCTGCGCAGGTGGTAAGCGGGGGGATCTGGTGCTTGGTGCTGGGGCTCAGCGTGAGCCTGCCTTTGCTACGTTTGGCTGCGTCTCGTCAAAACCAGCCCTGCATGCTGGACCCGACCTCGAGGCGCCACCGAGCCTTCATCCTGGCAGCGCTGGCTTTAGTTCTGGGCTCCTTTCTGCTGCCTACTTTATTGCTCCTCTACAGTTACTGCAAAGTCCTGAGCGTGCTTCGCCACACCCGACAACGCTGCCGCGGCCACCGGCGAAAACAAACCCTCCGAGTCATTTACTGGGTGCTGGGCGTCTACCTGCTTTGCTTCTTGCCCTATCACATCAACCTGTTGGGATACACCCTCACACACATGAAACTGCTGCCCCACTGCGGCCTGGCAAAGCTGACAAAGACCGTGCACCCCGTGGTGATGTCACTCGCCAGTTTCAACTGCTGCCTCAATCCACTCATCTACTATTTCTCCAGCAGCCTGGTGCACAGAGAAGCTCCCAGAGGGGGGATCAGTCACAGGTACTAAAAATCATTTCCCTCTATTACTGGAAAAATATATTTTTATTCAAAACTGAAGCCTCGTGCAAAAAGAATCTGAACTTTTTTGATGTAACTAAATTATCCATGTTTTTCCTTTTTTTTAAATCTGAGATCTTATTGAGTTCATGTGTGATCTTTTTGAGCATAAAGAAGTTAAAAAAGTTGTGTATTCTGTTCGTTCTTCAGCATAATTAGAGTCTACAGTGGAGCTCATTAATGCGAGTTGTGCGAAATATATAACAGAAAATAGAAAAATGWCTGAAAACAATTTCCCCCACTCTTATTCAAATCTGGAAAACACCAAAACGCAAATATAATTTGTTTCAAGCTTTACCTTCAAGCTTATGTGAACTTATAACAAAAATAAACAGGTTATTTTTAAGTTTTATGAGAATATGAGGCGCTTAAGTTAAAATTTATTACAACACCTAAATAAAAAGGGAAGATAGYGGTGTTATGTATATATACACTCAGCTGAATATGTCTATATACTGAGAACTAAAGATAGCATAAAGGGAATATTAAAAATAGCTCAGCTRTTCACAAAAATGTCCTTTAAAGTGATCATATTTATCTGTTTTTCTAGAATATCAATAGAATTGAGCAACGCAACGTATGTAACCACACATAGCTTTAGTTAGATGTCTAAATGATGGACCCAACAAGAAGTAGCAAAAGATTCTGGATAAACAAATAAACTTCATTGTAAGTGTTTCATTAATGTGACTGTGATGTCAAATTTTTGTAATACTGTATATATGAATGCATTTTCAGAAAGAGGACATTGATAAAATAGTGCAAAAGAAATTTCATGTTGCTGAGATGAACAGTTGTTGAGATATTTGCCTGTGAAGTAACAGGAAGTGATGTCAAAGATGAATGTCTGAATGTGAACWGAGYGTTGCTACAACAGCCCAGACTGTAGAGAAGAATCYGATGTTTCTTTAGATTATTTTGAATAACTTTCAGAGAGATGAAKAAGAGTCAGAGTTCAAATAATATTGTTTCAATAAACAAARACCAGAGAGTTTTCTTTGTTAAAGAGTTYCCCTTTGCTGTCACTTCCTGTTTCACTTTGGCTGAGTCAAGTTCAAAAGAAAATATCCCAGTTATGGGACAAAATGGGTTAAATTGTGTGTATTATTCCAACTTTCCTAAATATAAAGATGTTTTCTTTGACTTTTTGTATTTGAAGAATATGCATGTCACAGACACTTTAATCTAATACAGAATTTAATGTACTGCTAGATGCAGAACATCTTATTTTTAACGTTTGGACTTTTGTGTTATGCTAAGACGTGCTGTCCTTTTATTTGTATCCACTGTGTTCAGTCAAAACAATCGTTTATATGTTTGTGGGTTAGCACATTAAATTATRAAGAAAAATGTTTGCTTCTTATTAAACCAGTGTGAAGGAGAGAACACTGACCGTCTTCCAAGCAATCCTCTCCATGATGAGGTTCTCGCAGGTCTCCAGGTGTTTGATGATGTCTTTGCTCAGCGAGGGTTCAGCCTTGATGAAGCTCTCGATCACTTTGTAGAAGTCGAAGGCGGCCAGGCCGAAGACGTTCAGAATCCAGGGGAAACACACGTCTGTTCCGGCATAGTCGCTCCCTCCGTTGCTGTAACCTCCATTTTTAAAGCTGCTCTCTAATGTAGCACAAACAAAAGTAATAACAATGACAAAACATATTTTCGTAGCACATTTTCATCAACAATAAGAGTAAATAAGAACAACGCAGGGCTGTGAGAAACTATGAAGTTATTTGCTTTGGATAACAAGAAGCACCTTCATATGTTGCCATCACAACTTCCAAGGCACACGCCAGCAGTGATGTGTGGAAAGTGGAGTCATTGAGGAGTTTACTGAAAAGTGAATCAAAACACTTGGTTCAGGAACAATTGTTTACATAAGTATCAAAACGCTGAGACAACAACACAACAAAGACTGCACATACCTAAAATTTTGTACGGACAGCCGCTTCTCTTCCTAGAAAACATATAAAAAAGCTAGCATAAACACCCCGAACAATTCATTTGCCCTTCTGACTTAATGCAACAGCTTTACCGAATTCAGCATCGCCTCCATGACTTTATAATAAAGTCTCACACCAAGAGCAAATCTCTGAAGATAAAATTAAATTTGGTTACATTCAGGARTGAAATATGTGGATTTTTGTTTGWCCTCGAGTCGTCGATCATACCTGTCGACCATAAGCCACACAGCTTGGCCCAACGGCCTCGCCAAACTTCTGACTGAACACCTGTCCCAGCATCTCCACACGCTTCTGCACGGCCTGCGTCGGGTCCACTGTGCAGTTCTGACCACATGGGAGAAAAATAAATAAAWAAAATTCAAGCTGTGAGCTTAGACGACACTTTTAGTTGTTGRTAATGATTCAAGAGGCTCACTTTGAAATACGTGGCCAGGTTAGTAGAAGGCTGGTCCCCGCTGGACGGGAGCTCTCCCCTCAGCTGCTGAATGGACGTCATGGCAGATCTGAAACGCAAATAGAAAACTATAAAGTGACGACGAAAGGAATTGCGACATTTAACTCTGAAGAAACAACACAGTGTGAAAAAATAMATCAAAACACAAGAAACGTTTGGAGCTTCTAGATCATTTCACATATTTTATGGTAGAAACAGATTTTTCCTATTAGTGTGCAGATTTTTAAAAATCGGTGCAGCTGATGGTCTATGTGCAACACAAATTCACTTGCATTTTTTTTTCATTTAACAAAAAATCATTGCTTAACTTAAAAATGAGTGGATTGATGATTTTTTAAAAGTGTCRAATTCGTTAAAATATCTTTAATTACAGGATTATTAAACTTATTATGACATCAGCTAAAACATCTCAGGTAGACACTGAAAATATTAAAATACGTAACTTAATATCACTTTATGACTTTKTTTTAGACAAGAAGAAGTGCTGAGAACAAGCTGCTCACCTGATTGGAGTCTGAGGAGGAATTAACACCTCCTCCTCATCATTCCGATTCTTTGTTGGCGTTTGCTCCACTTGTATCCTGAAATACAAATAATGATACACAGTTATCCTTATGCTCTCTTACTTAAAAATAAAATAAAAATCAGSAGCAAGCAGTCAGGAAGTAATAAAGAGAGATTACGTCTCAGCTTTCGAAGYGAGAACGGTCTCATCTCCATCAAAAAACAAGCGTCCATCAACCTCTCTGCTCCTCAGGTAGTGTTCTTCGTACTGCTGGTCCACATCAGTCAACTGGGATCAGAACCACAGCACAGATGGTGTTTAAACCTGTCTGCTCACTCTGCAACAACACTGACTGACTGAGCTCCACTTTTACAGATCAAACCGTTTGAAATATTGTTGTCAACTAAAATAAAAACGATGAAATCCACAGCTTGTTGCAYTTGTACAGACAGAAAATGATTCCTTTTATTAATACAACTGTAACTTGATAAGAATAAAATATATTTCTAGAACAAATTAAAGCTATGAACTCTTAACAGAAATTATAAATCTGAGCAACATAATTAGAATGAGTTTAATGTTCTTTAATTTATCTAAGCTGCTTTACAGACAAACATTATTCACAYGTAAAACACCATCTGTTCATTACTGGGGCAATGCAACAGTAAAATAAATATGTGCAGTTGTCTCTGTGTTTTCATATCTGCATCAGCCAATAAACCCCCCCGTCTGAGTACACAGCTTTCTGACACCGAGTGTGTGAACAAACAGGCAGCAGCAGGACGGTGAACAGCCAACATCTGTCAGACATGTTCAACAGAGAGCCGGGAGGGATAACTGATGGAAACTGTAACAATCAAAGCGCCCTGACAACCTACCTGAGGAAGGTCTGAGGATCTGGAGAGGTCCAGAGAGTCCAGAAAGGCCAAGAAGCTGGTCTGGTAAACGTTCTTTACCTGGAGTAGACAAAGCGTCTCAAAAGCGTTATTCTATGGAGGACCGAATCTGACAWAATTAAAATTAAAACTAGAAATGTAAAAATGGCTGAATAAATAACTGCACGAATGAATTTAAAGGAGAACTTTACTTCATGTTTATAATTTATTTGACCCTCATGTTTTTTTTCAATTTGCTACATTTTAGCACATAATTTAAACTTTAATGTTAGTTTTTCCTTTTACTTGAACATGAATTTGTGTCTCTTGAATGCTTAAATTGAATTATTTTTATAATTTTGTCCAACAAGTCTTTTTATTATTTTGCTTGTGTTGCTGTAGTTTAGCTTCAAGTTGAGTTAAAAATAAATGTACATGTAATGTTTTCCTCCTTGCCTTTGTTTTAAACTAAACTTTAAGCTAAACTGCAACAGCACAAGCATGCAACACATAGAAATAAAAAGACTTGTTG
>NW_013952439.1:1055529-1072539 GCF_001266775.1 Austrofundulus limnaeus
ATTTAAACTTTAATGTTTTTAAATATATATATAGTTTGTTTTTCTTTGTACTTGTAAACACATTTAAATCTTTTCATTTATTATTTTTTTGTTTCTTCCCACAAGTCTTTATTTCCATGTGTTGTTTTTACATTTTTCTGTCTCCTGCTTTTACCTTATGCATTTCTGCTTCATTATGCAAATAAGGTGGGCTGCCCTTCTTGGGTCAGCTCCTCTACTATTCATGTGCAGATCTACTGTGCATGCAGAAAAGAAAAAACATACAAACACATGGAAACAAATATATTTAATGAACTGATTCTAATGACAGTTCATTAAAATAAACTGCTGTTCCCATCACTTGCGGCAGCACGAGCGTACACAACTAATCTGTACAAGGATCCTGCTCCTTCYYRTCTTAGGAGGAGAATGAAGACGACCAAATTGTAGTTTGTAAGTTCAGAACATAAACATCTGTTCTGTCGCAAATAATTTGAGATAATAGAAAATAAAGAAAACTTAACAGGTTGAAGAGATATCTACGCAGCACTAGGAGAGACTAAACTGAACTTTTCTTCACTCCTACAYAACATTTATTTAAGGGTTAAAAAGTGGATTTTGCATATGTTTTCTTTAAGGGTAAAAGGAAACTCAAACCTCTTCAACATTGCATTCGTTCTCTTTGCACAAAGTTTCAAGAAGCTGCACGTCGACCTCTGGTTCTGCAGATCGGGATTTGGCTTTGCTCTGGTTGCGGCGAGACGTTCGTGTCAGCGGRCTCTGAACCCTGGTGATGGATGATCCTGCGAGAAAAGCGTCAAAAGCCTTCAAACCATKTAGGCATGTATGTATGTATATCTTTATATATGTATGGGTATGTGTATATATTTATATATGCCCTCCATGTATTTATCCATTTATTTTTCAGGTGAGCGGACAGATGTTGGGTGTGTGGTCCTGTGTTTTGTTGGTGTATATTTAATATCCTTCTAATCGCTATTTCAATCTTTCTAATTACTTTTCTCTCTCTCTATTTTCTCTTCACTTTAAAAAAAAGTCACTGATGATGAAGAAATAAATAAACTAATGATATTTGGTTTCGTTTTCTACTGAAATGACAAAAAAAGCCTTCAAACCAACACGTCTAATTCATGCTTTCCAATGCTAGACAACATATGAGCCTCACCACGTGACACATTTCAGGTTAACGATTCGTTTTAGGAGTATAAAAGCAACGTGTGGTGCATAAAACAACAAACAGGTTTGAAGGAAATGTTGCTGAAGCTCACTGTAAAGAGGCAGCAACAGGTCTGGAGAGCAGCGCTTGATGAACAACTCAAGCGTGCAAAGCAGCAGCTGGAACGATATGACCAGGTCGTCCTCCATCTGCAAGGCTCTTCCTGCAAACAGAACATGACACGAGTCAGCACGAGTTCATTACAAACAACAGAGCTATATAAAAAAAGGTTTTCTGCATAACTTCATTCCCACAGGAACAAATGAATAAAATGAAACATAAATATTTCCACATTGTTTTAGATGTTATGTAAAAACAACATTTTTCTACCTTTGGACAAAAGAAACATTGTCCAGCAGGTCCGCATGGTCTCCCTCTCCCTTCAGATTGAAACACTGAACAGTTACTTCTGCATTTGTTTTTATAAAAAGCACATTATTAAACCGAAGACTGCACATCTGCTGAAGGTGGTGAAAAAAAATACTTACTTCCCTTCAGGGGTCAAAGCAAAGATATTCTTGCAAGTTCTGAAACAAAGAAGGTTTTACGGTTGGGTCGGATTTGTCTGCTCTACTGAAATGAAAAAACTTTTCTTTTTTTTTTCCCTGTCACTCTGTTCTCACTCACTTCTCAAACCTCTGGTAGAGAGCCAGCATCACGTCGAACTTCTTCTCCAGCCGTGTCAGCGCTGCGTTCACTTTGGTGCTTATGGTGTCCAAGTTCACGTCCAACCGTCTCACCAGACCTATGAACTGCTTGAAACTGAAAAAGAAAAAAAAAAGTCAGCTTGAGAGAGATCATTCACTGAAATAAAGAGTCATTCTAGTGCAATTCTATGCACAAGGATTTCTCAAACRTGCATGAAAGAGTCAAAGCAACACTGGGTATGTTTTTGATGAAGGAGTTGCTAACATGAAAGCAGATTTTGCAAAACGTCCTCCCTTTAAAATGAAAACTAGTGATGTCCTGTTGCAGTTGACAGGAGGTGACGTTTGTAGTTCTACAAGTTTGATGGATTATTTAGAAGTTCTGATCATGAAAATAAGAATTAGCTCCACTTTTCAATGTTACTGAACCAAAAAAAAAAATCGAATGTTTGCTGTCAAACAAAATGATGTCTAAAATAATCTGTGCGCGTGGTTTCCTAAACCGAGCAGTGTTCAAATACTGAATAGTGCATGTAATAAGCTGCACTGTGAACACACAAAACCAAAAACTATGAAAAAATGAGAACTTACTTCATTTTAATCACCTTCAGGACTTGAGTCAGAGTAAAACAGCCAACATCTTTGTCTGTTACAGTCACAAACAGACAAGCTCCCCAAAGCTTCTGCTGAGTCTCCTAAAAACATCCAGAACAGAGTAAAAAAAAGTATTCTCCTTTAAGATTTTCAAATATTTAAATAGTTTAAATGATATCTKGTCCAATACAGTTACATGACTTCCTATGAATACATACATCCACTTTATCCATGGATTCCTGGATGGTTTTCCACAGCTCCCAGGCATGATCACAGAGCAGGTCTGTAAYATGAAGGCTCTTACATAAAGTCATGAACTCAGCATCCTTGTCTCTGTGTCTGCAGGGAAAATAAACAAAACACAACTTTAGCTGACAACACAGCCTCAGTGTTGCACTTCTGCCTGGTAGCCTGAGCTTTATGCTCTGTGACAGCATACCTTTAGTTATTATTATAATATTAGTAAACAGTTCTTGTCTGTGATGAGTTGTGTTAGGTTGTATTAGATCTAATAGGCCTGACTTGCTAAGAGGTTAGTCACAAGGTAAAATAATGGGTGAACAATTTGGATAAACAGTCTAATATTAAAAAGAAACCAAACTCTTAGCTGCTGCTGTTGTGTCCTTACTGAAAAATCAAAACTTTTCTTACTTTTCCTCAGATAAGTCTGGACTCTTGTCTGGAGAGGCGCGGCTGTCAGCACTYGGCTTCGGCTCCGGCTTGTTGTTGCTGCCTTTTATCATCCCGGAGTTGCGTTTTCTAGGCGGCATACTACAAAAAGTGTCTGTTTTCCTCACAAGCAACGCTAATAAATGTACACTTGTGGTGGTGGCGTCGTTGTRTAAGCGTAACAGCTAATGTCGCCCAAGTTTAAAACCCAGTGCAAGTCCCCGGAGCAACAATACAACAAAATCCGACGTACTTCCTGAAACCGTTCAAAGATGTGCTCGTTATCTKAACCGGCGTAAGCAGCGGGGAGGCGGTGTCATCGTCTTATCCAGTTTACGATAACAATTCCGTTAGTAAGGCGCTGCCAGATGAGTTTTTTGTCGCTAATCAACTCATATGGTGTCGAAATAAACATTAGATAGCAAGGTAATAGTCAGATTATTATACTGAGCTAAAAGTAGTAAGTGACCACACTGAGCGGTCTTCGGGACGATAYGATAAACAAAAACGAGCTAACCCCAAGCTAGTTAGATGAAAACGCGGGAAAATATATTTACGTATATCCGGTTTCTTTGAATTATGTCTTTTAGGGAAGACACCAGCAGAGGGCGTTAACTATCAACATTGTCTAGTCCTGAGCAGAAGAACTTGCTATTATTACTAGTATTACATACTTGGCATTAAAATGTTCTCCTCGTTGTTTTTGACCGTGCAAATTTATTCTCACAACCTGTGTCGGTTTAGACATTATTCACATGCTTGTCAAATGATTCATTACACAGTAAAATGTGTTTATTTTATTCATCCAGAAATCTGGACCTTACAAAACTTGTCTTATGGAAAGTAAACAAAACCATCTAAGATTTGTTAACCACAATATGGCACTTTGATCTTTTCTGTGTAGAAAACGTTTTTTTAATTGACAAAGTGCATCTAGATCTTCTGAAGCAGGATTTTATTGAAAGGTCTTAAACAACCAACATCTGACTTATTGTAGATGCATCTTTGAGTGAGCTCAGTTGGAGAGAAAAAARAGTTTATTTCTGAWCAGMWTGATGACCAAGGTGGTTTGCTGCCATCTTTAAACTCTAGCACAGCAGGTCATGTGTATGCAAATTCAAAAGCCTTTGCATCAATGCCCGTTTTGCATGAGAATATTATTTTTGCAGGTACATTTTCTGCTCTAATTTCTCTAAGCTGCACTGGAAATGCCACAGCTAGCTGTTGCTGCTGCTATTTAAGTTTTAAGATAAGCACATAAATAACTAATGCAAAACTGACAGCAATGTAAAGCTGTATAAAATAGCATTTGTGTACTTTTTATTCTGAAGTCATTAAAAAAAGCAACAATCCATTATGGTCTCTACTTTGGACAAGCCATTAGCTTGTGATTCTGATCAGAATTATCCTTTATTACTAAAAAATTGATGCTAATCAAAGAGCTATCTACAACAGGTTTAAAATACAACAAGTAYAAATTGTTTATAACCTTTCCACAAAAGCCCACTTAAAAGACGTGAATTATGTCATAAAGGACATTTGAAACCAAGTTTCACTTGAWGAAAAGGATAAATCTTCTATCTTCTCTTTAAAAAAGGCTTTTTTATTTTCAAAAGCTGCACCTATCAGTATAAATGTTATTTTTGCTAGGATGGTCACATAATTGCTTTCTAAATTAATTTGTTAAATTGTTTAATTTTCAGAAGGAAACAAACAGCTGGTTTAAAATGAAAGAGGTCAACCAGARCATCCATCCAYTTTCTTTACTTGCTCCTTCCCACAGAAAACCTGTCTGGCCCAGCTCTGGCCCACACAAGGTACTAACGCTCAGCCTGGATACTACAAAGAATGACGTCCCTTTGGTGGCTCAGACGTGGTTTGCCAGAGGTGGCGCATGACAGATTTGGGCTTCGTAAAGCAAACCACAAACGGGCCAGTTGTAACATATTATTATTATAATTATTATTATATTCCTTATTGCCAAGCCTGGCCCACATCCAGTGGACAAACCACCAGGTCTGGCCCACACCTGTCTGCTATGTGGGTTCTTTGCGGGTTGAAGGCACCTGGCGTCTCTCTCACTGTGAGAGGTGTGGGGGACACCCTGGACAAGTTGCAAGTCCTTCACAGAACCATTCACTCTCACTCCCACCAATTTAGAGTTACCAGTTAACCTAMTGTCATGTGTTTTCTGTCTGTGGGAGGAAACCAGAGAGCACCKGCGAGTGTTTAGGGTGAACATGTAAACTCGACTCAGATAAGCCTCAGACCAGGAGGGGAGCCTGGGACCTTCAGGCTCAGAGGTGACAGCTCGCCCCCAACCAAAACATCTGAAGGTTTCTCTGACACGTGGACGGTACTTAATAAAACTGTTCACACATCATATAAATAAAGGGAATATTCCACACTGCCCTGCACAGTYTGATCAGGAAGAGCCACCAACCGCTGGGGGTCAGTCACAAAATAATAAGTCCRTTTTCCTCTTCACACAGTTTGCTCATTACGAGTCCATCGCTGCTGCTTTACGCCTGGCTTCACATCTCCCACTCCATCCCAGTATAATCCATGTCCGTCAGCGTGACGGTGAACGGAGCCTCCACTATCTCGGGCTCCACGTACTCCTCCCCTCTCTGGGTGTTCAAGTCAACCCTCCATGAATTCAAGGGTCGAATCGATTTCTGGAAACGCTGAAAAACAAACAAACAAAAAAAACAGAGACCATCACAAACCCACACAGTCCACCTGATTCAGTTACAGAGTTGGAGCTGATAGTTTGTGTCAGCTCACTGACCTCTTTCAGTGTTCCAGTTTCTCTGCTGATGGCCACGACGGCCCAGATGAGAATCTGCAGGCAGCAGGTGGCGCCCATGCACGCCCCCAAGGCTTTCCCCCACTGTGGGTACACGTAGGAGCCATAGCGGAGCGGCGTGTTGTACATCTCCATGAAGATGTAGATCAGGATGAACTATAAGACACAGATAAGAGAAAAAGTGTTACGTGAAAGGGCAGGTATTTTGATCCTTCAGCCGCTTCCTGTTTTATTTTTGTGGGTCTTTAGAACGCAGTGCGTCAGCCCTCATCAGATTACTCTTTCATTTGAAACAACAGTACAGAAAGCTTCAGTGGGGACTGGTTGTGAAACACAAAACAGGTTCACGCYACACAAAGAAGTAAAATAATAGAAAAGGTGACATCACTCAGGCAAACAATACAAAATGTCAGTCCTCTGTGTTCATGAGGTATAATTTCATCTCCCAGTAACACTGCAGCTAATAATGGTTACAGTTATAATAAGATACAGTTAAAGCAAAACAAAAGTTCACYCTCTTTCAGCCCTTGAGTTTTTAAACATCATGACATAAAAAAGTTGTTTTTTTAAATCAGGCTCTAAAATTATTCAAATCCAACCTCAGAGGTACAAAAATACACAACTAATTCCACCATGTTGCTAAACAAAACCTGTTCTTTCAGCATCACGTATCATCTTTAGCAGCAACAACCTGAAGCTTTTTATAGGACTTCACCAGTTTCTCATCACTGTGGAGGAATTCTGACCCACTCTTCTTTACATTTTTATTAAATAACATTTACATTTAAATCTAAGAAAGTAGAACACATCACCCCAGTTTTAAACTGGCTCCTTGTATCACAGAGATTAGACCTTAAAGGAAACAAATCAGCTTTTAAATCCTTCTTTTTCACATTTAAATTGTTCAGTGGAACTGCAATGCTTTTTGGTCTAAATTCATCCTAATTTTACCTCCACAAGCCCCTTGTTGTTGAAATGTGTGTCACAATAACACAGTTTTTAATTAAATTTCAAACAAATACTGACATGGTGGGTCTGTTGTTTTTGTTCATGAGGCTAAATTAGAATAATGTAGGAGCTGGTAATGACAAATGACCTTCTTCTTTTTCTCTGGACTGTATTTCACTGCATCTGACTTCCAAGAACACACAGAGCAGCTACACTTTTTCAAAATAAAAGCTGAAATTACACACCTGCCAGTAAAAAATCTGGTATGGTTGTTGTACTCACCAGCAGAAGAAAAGGTGTGCAGAAAACCCAGCAGGCTTTGAAGTAAATCAGCACTTTGCTGCACCATGGAGGGCAGTGACGAATCATATCAATAATGTCCTGGCAAAACTGGTTGACCCCTAAAAGAAAAAAAAACGTTCATCAACAGATGCAGCCTAGACTAGAATATCTTTAGCGTGACAGTAAATACTTTTTTTATTTTAAAGTCTAAAGTTGTAACACGATCAGAGGTCACTTTAATTGTATTCAATCTTAGATTTTTCTACCTGGATTATTGAAATGCATTAGGGTACATCAAGTTGTTCAGAGAGGATGCTAACTACCATAAGCTTCCCTTTTTGCACGTGAAGCTAGCTTACACAGTGGAGCATCTCATGCTCTCCAGTCTTTAAATACAGTAAATGAGTCCTCCAGATGGGAAGCCAAACATCTTTTACTACAGAATAGAAAGCCAGTTGTTTTGGATTGCTTTTTAAGTGGAATGACATCGATGCAATGAGTGTGGCATGATGGTTAGGGTGAAAGTGATACCATAGAAGAAGGAGATGCCAAGGCACATGAACAATGTGATGATGATGAGGCCAAAACTAGTGCTGAAGGAGTCTATGAGGGTGAACCAGTAAATTCCTCCCTGCGAAAACACACACACACAGCTTATCAAGATGCAGACACAACTGAGTTTTCACACAGAATAACGTTGATTAAAAAAAACTCACATCTGTCACTAAGAGGAGGCCCATCAGGTAGAAGACAAAACACAGACAGCCCAAGAATAAGGACTTGTGCAGCGTGTTTCTCCTCAGGTTTGGAAACTCATCCAGCACAGCTGTGGTGATGCCCTCCATGTTGCCAAACTGCGATGCAACAAAACACATTTAGAGGGGAAGGTGTGGGGACATACAGATGTTTGTAATGTGTGTGCCCAATCTTACCAGYGTATCCACCCCGAGCATAAACAACATGAGGAAGAATATAACGGACCAAAACGCAGAACCTGGCAGCAGAGCAAGGGCTTCTGGGTAAGCAACAAAAGCCAGCCCCGGACCTGGAGGCAAGAAWGTGTTATATAAGTCACATGTCAAACTCAAGGCCTGCGGGCTAATTGTGGCCTGCCACAGCATTTTATGCTGCTTTAAAGCCAGCACTGACCCTAAACTATTTCTCCCATACTATTGATTATTTTACCCACAAAATAACGGTATCTCACCACWAGGTGGGGCTGCACAGACTTCAAAGGTAGCTGCCAGTGTCAAAATTTGCTCTGTAAAATCTCCATTTCACTACATTTATGCTGGATGATTTTGCTAAGGCTCAGTTATACAGGGAAGTGKGAATTTCCCACTTATACATAAAATCAAGAACATTGTGGACAACCCTGACCATCCTCTTTATCAGACTGTCATAGAAAGACAAAGTGTCTTCAGTCGGAGTCTTCTTCAACTTCGCTGTAACACAGACCGCTACAGATGATCTTTCCTGCCCACAGCCATCAGCTTATAGTATTTATGTTTTTTTTTATTTCACATTTAGTCAGTTGTACATGTAGTACTTTTTAGTGTTTATAAGAGGAAGTGTTAAAACTCTGTTCCTATGCAGGAAATACCACGTAGAGCTCAGTTATTATTTGTTAGCAATGCTTAGCAGTAGCAATGACACGAGGAATCGGAAGTTTTGTGTTTAGCCAAAGTTAAACATGAAACATCAAAGTTAATTACAACTGGCCCTTTGAGGGTCCCCATAACGCTCATGTGGCCCTCGRGGAAATTGACTTTGACGCCCCTGATTTAAGTGATAAAATGTCCTAAGATAAGTCTGAAAATGTGAATTAAAACAAGCACAGTACCTGTATCGGCCACCTCTCCGACAGGTACGCCCTTTCTCCACGCCATGTGACCCAGGATGGAGAAAATAGCAAATCCTGCGAAGAAGCTTGTGCTGCAGTTTCCTAACGTGATAACGATAGTGTCCCTGACGTTTAAAAAAAAGGGGGATCAAAAGATTGACTCAGACAACAAACAACAAAAGCAAACAACAAAAGCAAACAATGCAGCAAACTCACCTGATGACGTTGTTGTCAAACTTATTGTAAGACGCCATAGAAAGCAGTCCTCCAACGCCGATACCTAATGAGTAAAAGATCTGCGAGGCTGCGTCATTCCACACCTGCAACGTTTCAGACAGAAATTTAGGCCAGACCTACAAAGAAGGTTCAACAAATCCAGGGTTTCTTCAGGGTAGCTGGATTATCTAACCCTAAAATGTAAGACCTCACTTAATGGTATTACAAAGCTTTCAACTAGGATGTCAGAYTTTAGATAAGTCCTGAATCACCCAGAATACACTTCTTCAAAGTGYTGAACTGAGAGGAAGTTTCAACTTTGTTGTTTTTATTTTTTACTTTTAAACACGCTTTGCAATGGACAAAACCAAAAACAATCCAGTGACTGAGCTCCATAAAATGTCATCTTCTGTCTCACAGACAATGCTACGCAAAGTTTTAAATCTGACAAGTACAATACACTCAAACATGAAAGTTTTTTTTTAATATGTATACAAGCGGAAAGCAAACCTTTTATGGTTCAATGGCACTTTACAAAAAATAAAAAATAAATAAAAAAATCAAGAATAAAAATTAGTTCCTGATCTTCAGCAGCTAACAGGAACAAACAACCTGCTTCTGTTTTTGACAAAATAAGCCTCATTTCTGTTGAAATACCTGTGGCTTTTTGCTCAAAGGCAGAAGTAAAGATGTAACTCACAAGTTACAACTCAGGAGAGAAATAATCATTTGATTTATTTATGTACTTAAAAGGACAGGGTGCATTATAATCCAACAAAATACAGATAAAATGCAGATTTGTGATGCTCAAAATCTTGAACGTTTTAAGTCCCTAAATCTGAATCTTCCAGCTGAGCTCAAGTCTGCTAACGTGGTCCGGTCCAGTTCAGTCCAGCTCTGCAGAAGAAGCTGCAGGGTCTGGGTCTCTCACTGCTTTGTGCTTAATTACTGTATGTTTTTGTCCGTGTTTCCATGAGAGAAGTTTTTTGTTCAATAATTTGTTGATTTTCACCTTGCTGCTTGTCTTTATGTKTCTATCTTTGTAAATTAGGTCTTGCAGTGTAAAGTGAGTTTACATGTAAATAAAAACTCCTCTTGTGTGCCATCTACCTGTGCGTTCGCCAAGCGGCTCCAGTCCGGCGTGAGGTAGAAAGCAACGCCTTGCAGCGAACCCTCCAGCGTGGCTCCTCGGATGATCAAAACGACGAGGACAAAGTATGGGAAGGTGGCCGTCACATAAACCACCTGAAAACACCGACAGACGCACATTAGAGCAACAAAATAGACCAGAGAGAAAATTGTGGCAGTTTTCAGGTTGAAAGCTAAAAATAAAACAAAAAAAAAACACCAGAATTTTTTTTTAATTCACCTTCCCCGAGCTGCGGATGCCCTTCAGAATGCAGAGGAAGATTATAATCCAGGCAGCCAGAAGGCACAGGGCCAGGGGCCACCGCACAGGGCCGGGGTCATGAAGACCCTCACTGTTAACTACACCCAACACGTTCTCACTACGAGATGAGCAGACATAAAATATAAATAAATCACAGCTTCTCCTCACATTTTAAATGAGACAAAAAAAATTAGCTGCTTCATTTATGAGTAGAGCTAACATTTTCTTAAATTATTTAACAATAAAAAAAGAATTACTTACATTTTGATAAATCTATTCTCTTTAATAAATAAAAATAAAAGCTTYCTACAATGTCATTWTTATTTTCTGGGTAGTTTATCAGACCTATAATAAAACACAGTGTTTGACGTATTAAAAATGACTTTACATTAATGATTAACTTTGCAAATTGAGAAGTATTTAAAGTTCACACTATTATTAGATGTTATACAAGCTGTAAAGTTCTCCAACTTATTAGTTGAAAAAAAAACAGGTTTGAAGGGTTTGTTTTTGGCAAACAAACTTATTTGAACCTCTTTAGTTTGGATTATTAAAAACAAATACACAGAAAAGACATTAAACACAGAATTACTTTTAGTTTAGTCACATTTTAAATAAGCTGAAGCTGTGCATTTTTAACCGTGCAAACCAAAGAACTTACTTCCAGAAAATCTCAGTGGGGCTGCGTGCTTTTTCAGAGCCRTTCCCAGCAGCAGAGGCGTTCCCACAGACGGCTGCGTTAGCCTTAGCATCACACGACCAGGGCAGGGGGCTCTGAAAGGAGCTGCCCAGGTAGTAAAACGTCCACGCTATGATCACGTTATAGTAGAGACACACTAATGTGGACACACACAGCATCCCAATTCCAATGCCTGCAAAAGAAAGACAAAAAAAATAAAATAAAATATAGGACACAAGTACCTCATTAAGTTAAAAACACTTAAATAAAACAGTAGCTGTTAGAAGATATCTGCAGAATTTAGTTGTTAAATAAAAACATTTGGATCATAATTAGGCACAGTTTTATTTTTTACCAGCTTTTTACCTTCTGAGTTAAAGAGACGATGCATTAAGGCTGGGGTCACAAAGTTTGTTCAGGGGCAATTTTTTTCTTAAACTTTGCAGGGTCCAAATTTTGATGATGACATTAATGAAAGAATGAAACAAAAATCCTCAAATATTTAGACTTAATTATTATTTTTATTAATAAGATGCTGTGATTTATTAAAATATAATCATATACTGTATTTACCGTAATTATATTTAATATGTTAAACTTCTTGCAAAATTAACAGGTGAGAAATGACGGTTCAGAAGACATGGTGACCCAATGTGATCCAAATTGTCAGGACATTGTGTGTTAAATGTGTGCCATTCTGAATGTTGTTTCACGCTGTAACATTTTAGACAGCTTAGGAAAATTTTGTCCAACGCTGACGGTGCCAGCTCCCTTTTGAAAAATAGGTGGCGTATCTCAACGAGGTTTTTATCTGATTGAATAAAAGAATATATCTATAAAATTAATAAACCAATTTGTTAAACACAAAGCAAAAGGCTGACGAGGCAGAAACTACAAGAAGACTGGAAGGAAACACGATAATTATCCAAAACTGGATCATTTCAAGCTGTTTGCTGTTTTCTAATTAATCATAAACATATAGTCAAATGAAGCTACCACCCTGTTTATTTCTGAAACACTGGGTGGTCCGAGACGCTCAGAGGAGATCATTACCTTTAAGCAAAGGACAACATTTCCACACAGTGATGGGACCGGCTGCACCATACTGGCCTAAACTCAGCTCCATGAGGAAGAGAGGAACCCCCGTCACAAACAGCATGATGAAGTAGGGGATGAGAAACACACCTGTGAAGATCGGAAAGTCTTAGGAAGATTGGTGCTTGAGGAAAAAAAAAACTATAAAATCACAAGAATATTATGTGCATATGGACAGCCTGTAGAGACATGTTGACTTTTAACTGCAGCTTCGCAGACAGATCTTATTCAGCTGTTCATCGAGCTTCAACACATCTGATTTCAGGTGAATTGTGCATAAAGCTACAAAAAGAGGCCGTATGTCTGAAGTGTAATCAAGGAAAAAAAAAACAGTGCTTTGAAGATCGGGTAAATCCTCTGTGATCTAAGCTGCCATAGAAAACTCTGGGCTAAATCTGCTAAATGCATCACCCTGATTGAGGAAAGCACACACCCAAGAGTTAAGCAAAGACAGCYTCTTGACCAGACTAGTGTAACAACTTGTTTCAGACACACACCCAGGCATTAAAAGCATTTAAGACTTAAAAGGACATGCTTCGAAACCGCTCACCTCCTCCATTACGATAACAGAGGTACGGAAACCGCCACACGTTGCCCAATCCCACGCAGTATCCGATACAGGACAGCAGGAACTCGTACTTCCCACCCCACTGCTCCCGTGGGATGACGTCGGGACTCGGGGCTCGGGGCTCAGACTGCGGCTCTGGAGACGTTGCTGGATGGTGGCCGTTCTGAGCCACGGTATGTCCATTCTGATACGATGAATTCTTAAAGACAAAGTACGGTTGACGTTTTACCAGAGAAATCCTTGTCTATGGGAGAAATCCCAGACGGTGCAGAGAAGAGAGATTCGAATTGAGCGAAGGCAAGGGCCAGGCTAGATAACACAGGGTTATCACAGTAATAAATTACATTATCAAGTATTTATTTCAAGCATTTGTTGGTTACAGCAAGAACATTTTGTATGATCTAACTACTTGTTTTAAAAGCATCTAATGGATTTAATTTCCCTTCCTGCAATATRTTAAAACTATAAAGAAGAGAGGAACTATTTTCTTCAATGAAGAGAGGAACTTGATGATGGAGACAGGCGTAAAGCTTCTGCTTTCTGTGTTGTCACTGTAATTGGTCAGCTTTTCAGTCACGCATTAGGATTTTTTTTAATACTGTATAATTACAATTTTGTTTCAAAAATGTTACAATTTGAGATATTTTACAAATTTAACTATAAACAAAACAGGGAACAGATCACATTGTGACAGCATGTGGTGGAATAAAGAAAGACGTTAAGAATGTTGTTTCTCATGGAAATACAATGATGAGGAATAGGTGTACTAATTGTATATTATTTTCTCAGAGGTCAAATAAACATGTTCAACTTGATTTAATGTACTAAAAAAGTTCATTATTGTTACCATAATCTGGTAGATCACTGCAAACAGGAAGAGCAGGTCTCTGTGATAACAACTCAATCAGCTTTCATCTCTTTGTTATTTATATATACAGTTTTTTGTTTGTTTTTTGTTACAATAAATTAAAATGTTTGTCATTATTTTGTTAATTATTTTGGGTGGGGTGGGGTGGGATCTTTTTTCTTTTGGGTTTAAGGTACCTAAATCAGGAGAAACAAGCTAAAATAAAGAATAATGTTTACAAAAACATTAGTGACTCTTTTAGCTTCACTTTCCTTTTAAAAGAAATAACATGTAACGAGATAACTTGAGAAAGTCTTGCGTACGCACATCCATTTAAAAACAGATTGCAGATGTTCCGCCTGTACCGGTGTCCTTGAACGCACCACGAATGCGGACAGACAGGTTTGACCGCCTCCTGATGAGGAGTTCACTGTCGGTATCGAGTCCCGGCAAGTTAAAGTACCCTCACAAAAAGCTTAAAATATTATATTAGTTATAGTTTCAACCATAGCAGGGTGATTTTAAAGTGAATAGAGCTCCACAGACCTCCTGTCTCTTACCTGCGCTGTGCTGCCTCCTCCGGCGGGGCTCCCGGCTGCTGTTTTGCCGCTTTTGTCCTGCATTTCCTCCCGGCGGAGCGGCAGTCTTTATTTTATTTATTATCCTTTAACTCCACATTTCATTCCGGAGAGGGAGACGCCGAGATGCTAAAGTTTTTAGAGGCCAGTCGGTGAAGAGAGGCAGAGTCTAGACATCAGTGATGACGATGACGAAACTGGGCGGCTGGCGTTGAAGGTGAGGGGCGGGGACACGGAGCGCAGGTGCCGCATACAGGAAGAAGCACCGCCCGCTCCTTGAACGCCGGGCGGACTGGAAGAAAGGATGTAAACAAACTGGGTAACTAGGGCCAACGTGAGGTAAACAGAGTCATGTCTGGGTGGGGGTGTAACTAAATAAATAAAATCAACAATACCAGAAGCATGGGGTTTTATATTGTGACTTTATTTTGACTGAAACATAATTAATCTTTAGAGCAGGACCAGTCAACTGGCGGTCCGCGGGCCACATCTGGCCAAATGTGACTTCAGTCCAGCCCGCCAATGAGATATTATTATTATTATTATTATTATTATTATTATTATTATTATTATTATTATTATTATTATTATAATTATTTGGTTGAATATAAAAATAGATTTTAAATCAATTCTAATTTTTTCTCTGATTGTTTTTTTATTTTTTATTTTTTAACATAATGCAGTGTTTCCCCTACCATTATCAGACAACATGGAAGTCCAGCCCCATGAGTAGTTTAGTTGAATAGCCCTGCTTTAGAGTATTGGTTCCCAAAGTTGAGGTCAGGGTCCCACTGTGGGTCACAAAAGATTGAATTAGGAGTTTTGTGATAATATCCAAAAAGATGAGCTTGATATTTCTGCTATATTAATTCTAATTATTATCATTATTGCAGCACATCATTTGTTAGAGACTTTTTTATTTACTTAGAAGCAGTTGTTGCAACATTTAGCACTTCAAGACATCTTGGATAACACACAGGAGGAGTGTCTAAATATTACAAGTTGTTATGAGGTGGAGTATGGAGGTGAAATATAAATACTGTAGTTTGGTGAACATTTGAAACACTTGTTTTTACTTTCTTTTTTTGTTTTTCTACTTTGTTTTCAACAGTCTTGTGTTTGAGGTAAAATGTATTTGTAACTTTAGATTTTGGTTCACTTCTTTTCTTTGCAGAAAACACAAAAAATGTATAAAATATGATATAATAAAGTAATAACAAATAAACTGGAAATGAACAAGTTTTGCAGCTTTTTAATATTGAGTCAATAACATCATCAATGCTTTTTAAGTAGATTTAGTGTATTGTCTGTGGCAGGTGACAAATATTATCATGACTCTGAAATATAAAACAAGATTTAACAAATTATTTCTTAATGAGAGGTGTTGCAGAACAGAGAATTAAAAACTGTAACAGGCTTTAAAACACGCTGGATAAAGTATGCAAAGAAATAACATGCATGAAGAACAGTGGGAGGTATAAAATCAACTGGGTACAGAACAAAAGGAAGACAGTAAATACACCTGACAGCAATAAACAAGGGGGAAGTAACTCTAACAGAAGCAAAGAACAGGACCATAAAAAACAAACGACAGAATCTTAACTAATTCCTTCAAGAAATACAGATAATTTCAAGTAGATTGTTTTTAAAAAAGAGACAATTTTTTATGATTTAAAGCATCACGATTGATTGTCACGATCCCCAAAAGCTCTGCCAATTAAAAAGTGACTCCAAACCTTTTAAAGCTAAAGTCACTCCTGATCACTCGAGTTAAAGTGGGAAGATTGAGAAATTTAGGTTTAACCCAGGTATGACAGAAGCTGTAAACTTTGTATTAATTTGCCTGTGCATGTGGAAGTGACGATGAACCAACATGAGTTTGTCAAGAAAACTGAATGACTCAGGTATTTTCAAAGCTGCTAACCACAAACACTCAGCAAAACTACATGAAAACCAAAGTTAATGGAAATGTTTGGTAGATTATTTCTTTGTTGTAACAATGTTTTCTTAGTAATAAATCTTATACCGTTGGAAAGCCTGTTAATTTCCCTTTTAAACAGAGTCACATTAGTAAGGAACATGCATTTGTGGGATGAGCAGACTGCATACAAACCAACATGCTGTCAGAATGTGAAATTTATATTTCTCATCCAACCATAATTAAATTCACTCTATCCTGGACGCACCATCTAGGTAAGTTTAATTTTATTTATTTTTAATAAAAACAAAATGAAACAGGAATAACAAGGCTATTTTTAAAAAGTAAGGAAGTAAAAAGTCCAGTGTTGTATAAAGTACCTCAAAGTACTTGAGTAAAAGTACAAGTATCTTACCATAAAATTTCTTTAATAAAAGTTCAAGTCTCCTCTAAGAATATTACTTGAGTGAAAGTCTTAAAGTATCTAATATATTTTGTACTTAAGTATCAAAAGTAAATTTCTGACCTAAAATGTACTTAAGTATCAAAAGTAAAACTATTGAGTAGAAATGAGTGGCTAGACTTCCCTAAATGACATTTATTGGGAGTTGGTGAGACCCTCAAAAACGTTTTTCTAAAGGCCAAAATGGCTATATTGTCATTTAAAAATGTTAATGTTAAAAAGTTAGTATGCACTAGTCATATATATAT
>NW_013952439.1:1072949-1077309 GCF_001266775.1 Austrofundulus limnaeus
TTTTTTTCTTTCAGCTATTTATGTGACACTGATATATGTTTATTAAAAATTATGTCAGCGTAATATATGCAGGTTTCCTTGCATACCAAAACGCCCTGTTCAGAAATTAAATAAGGACCTAAACTAAAAGTTCTGTAACTCRAAACTATGACGAGCACAGAGGAAAGGAACCAAAGAGAAGCACGTGCCCACAGAACCTCAAGTCGCAGATCTCTGAGGTAAAGCAGGGATGGGCAACTGGTGGCCTGCGGGCCGGCGACTTCTGTCTGTCCTAATAATGAGGCCACCCCCATTTATTTATTTAGTTATTTATTTTTTAAATTATATGTTTTACCTAAAAAAAGCACTAAAAGTGACACTTAGAATACTCTCTAAGAACTACTTTGAGTACTTTAAAAACATAAAAAACTGAATTTTCTTTTTTTTGGGTGGGGGTAGACTATTCACAGAATTCAAGGCAAACCTATGTATTTAGTTTAGAGACGCTGTGTGCCATGAAGGTTTTTAATATAAGTCACCACTACAACACATTGCACTAAGCTAAATATGAGAAGTTTACTGAAGTTGCAAGTACAAAAACAACAGACTTTTTTACCAGAACCACCTAGTAGTCTGCATTTAAGGCATCTTATGCTGTTGCACCTCAGCTCGCTAAAGTGTAAATTTTTTTATTTTATTTTAACCATATTCATATTCATTAAACAAGAGTACCACTGTTATRCATGCATTTGAGCATGAAATATGTTAAGTTACTGTACCGGTATGGTGTTTAATAAACACATATAGATGCACAAGCATTTTTAAAAGGACAGTTTTATTACATTGGGGTAATTATGTATGTGACACTCTGGTAGTTCCAATAAAGATTTGTGGCCTCTTCCATMATTTAAGTTGCCCCTCCCTGAAGTAGACTTTCTACTGTGTGGTACGCTCACACTGATCATTTGAAGGCAGCACCCTTTGTGTTATTATGCTAAATAAATACTAATACATGCAGCTTCACAGTATTTGAAAACTTACTGTGTAATCTATTTGTTCAAACCACTTCATGTATTAACCACTGACTGTTACGGAGTCCTTTTAACTAACATTAAATTATTTATAATCCACTATTGAAATCAGCTTCTGCTGCGCATTCACAAATTCTCTTTCTTGTGTCATTTGAGCTGAAATGTGTCCTCCCACCTTTCTCTTTTGAAAGTCAACATTATTGCATATTTACATCTGACAAGCGACGCTGGCAATCACTCAGCACGCACACGGTGCAGGGGTTAATTAGCGCTCTCGGCCCGTCTTGTTTGCACTCTTGCACGGGTTTTCACAGAGATTTCAAAGACATCATTCCTCAGCACTTCACTTGCAGAGTGTTGCATTTATACTAATTGCTTGATCTTTAATTCCTCTTGGATTTTTTTTCATATAGATGATACAAGAATAGAGAAAAAAGCCAGAATCCAGCTGCTAATGATCACCGCTTCTGAAAGCCAAATGGGGAAAATGTTTTTGCACATGTGAGCTTTGATTTACTTGTGCTGTTTGCTAAATATCTCATCTGAAAGGAACTCTCACAAAGTAATTATTGGATCTACAGCTACAATGGATAACGTTTTGGACTGAATTGCTGCAGCTGAACATCCATCCATCCATTTTCTGTACACGCTTCCTTAGCAAAAACAGAACTTGTTATAACTCAGACAAATGAGGTAAAATTTGGTGTGGTAGTAGCTGAAAGGCAACCCCAACACACACTTCAAGCACCACACATTGTGCAACAGTCTTACTTTAAACAATGGCAATAACTCTTGTGAATACTGACTGTCTGTTAGCAAAACATTTCATGAACCAACAAACAGATTTTATTAAAACTCTCAGTGGATAGGCAGCTGATTAATGTTTAAATTCACCTGACCCAGTCACTTTTACAGAAACTCAACTCAAATTTGGTGTGGTTGTACCTCAGAGTCATGACACATCAGGCAACATCTTGACTTTATTTGTTAGAGCCAACACTATATGTCTGTTAACGGATTATCTCTTGAACCGCTGGACAGATTTTTGTGAAATGCTCAGAAAGTAGTACATCTACCACACAAAGTTTGGAGTCAACCCAATTCAAAGTAGTGGCCACAGTTATTTGGCATTAGCCAACACAAAAATGATGTTTTGATGATTTTGAGCTAAAGTTCAATAGTCGTGGTTGATTATCATCACCTCAACATCATCTGTGTGATAAATCTTGTAAACTCAGGTTTGCACGAGTGCATGCAGTTATCTATCAGATTTGATCAAAATGACTCATTTTCAGTTTAAAACTCTASCATGAAAGACTGTGGGAGTTAGGCATTCTTTTAAGAAATGCTATAATTTAGTGAACAAAGGGGCAGAATTRTCTGCTTTGCAGGCTGCAGACCCCTGACCTGACTGGGATGTATGCACAGTACGATGGGGTGTRAGCAGTGTTTGCTTTGTGACAGATCCACTTGCCAATATTTACCCACTAAATGTGGCAGTATGTGCAGGTTTAAACAGAGAGGATGACCTCTAAAATGATCCACAGCGTCTCTTGCCCCCCGCTCCCCGTTATCACTATGCTTCTTATGTTATCTTGTGACCAACAGGACAAACAGCCAATCAGACAAACAAACAAGCTCTTGTGAGTTCAGTGGCGATGACCTCCAGAGTCGAGGGCTGAAATTATTTGCTTTACTGCTTGATGAAGTGAGCGCGGGGCCGAGCGGTTTTCCAACTGGGGGTGGTGTTTGCTCGCCATGTTTGATTGTCTTCTATGATAATCTCAGACTGTGCGTGTTTGAAACCTGCCTGACATCTTCAGAGAGAAAGCATCATGTTTTACTTGGTGCTTATCTGCTCTGATCAGCTCAAYGTTTCACCAAAGAAAGAGGCGGTTGCTACTTTATCGTAAATTCAATACAGCATATCGCAATGCACACTGCAGCTTTTAAGGTTTTGCTTTGAAAAAGCCAGCTCAAGCTACGGTTGAACAAAGGTTATAGTAATAAAACAGAATGAGGAATTGTCCAGAAGTGAATTTGAGTTAAGATAAAATGTACAAGTGAGGCATGTTTGAATATTCCTAATAATAAAGTTTTGAAATTTTAAATCAAGAAAACAACATCCATCCGTCCATCCATCCATCCTCTTTACCTGCTTCTTCCTATCTGGGTCGTGGGTGTACCTGGTGTCCTTGTACAGCAGTCCCTGAGCGAGGGGCAGGGGACACCCTGGACAGGTGGTAAGTCCATTATGGGGACACACAGACTAGAGACAAATGAGACAAACAACCATTCACTCTCTCACTCACACCTAGGCACAAATTCGAGTTACCAGTTAACCTAACRTGTGTGTTTCTGGTCTGTGAGAGGAAACGGGAGGATCTGGAGAAAACCCATGTGTGCACGGAGAGAACATGAAAACTCTACTTAGACCGGTCTCYGCCAGCAACCTTGTTGGAAGACAACATATGCAACGTAAATCTAAACTGAAAGTTCCTCTGTTGTATAATTTAAAAAGAGCTGCAGTTTTACATTGAAGAACACCTGACGTCATCAGGAGTGGTGCTGAAATCAATAACTTTTTGTTTTCAGATTTTGCCTTTTTATTGCCACATCCAAAAGGGAAACATCGGTGATTTTYGCCCATGTGTGTTTGTCCGTATCGTTAGTGAAATATCACTCCTCTTTTTCCACCTGCAACCACACATCGTGCCATTAAATCCCACGCCTGACAAAACTCGGCTTTAGTTTCAAAAAAATCCTTTAATAGCTTTTTCATTTAGATTAAACAATGTTATGATAGRATCAAAGAAATCTAATTTCAAAGCTCTACGTCCAACATGTCCACTTGGTAAAAGGACAAACCCCCCTGGTGTTTGGGGTCCACAATGCTTGGAGGAAGAGAAATGTTCTGCCAGAGTCACCCCTTTTTAAGATGTGGTACACAGAACCATAATTACCGTCATGTCTCTCTGAAGACCTTACAGTGTTCATCGTCAAACAGCAAATCAAATATCGCTCTAAGTTTATTCTGTACAAACAAGCCCAGCCAAAAGAACGATGAGTTAGTTAGGAGTAGGAAAACACATCTTAAGCAATATTTCCATTTATAGTGAAGCAGAAGTTATATTCCTACAATGTACTGAGCATAACTCAAAATTACATAGAGCCAAAGTATAGCAAGGATACTCAAGTCGACTACGATAAATTACACAACACTACCTTATGCAAAACTGAATGGTTAATTCCAAACGATGCCTAATTTACATTTCTGCACCACAGGTTTCAGCATACCCACATGCTCTCTCTCAGAAACACACACACACACACACACACACACACACACA
>NW_013952439.1:1078053-1099698 GCF_001266775.1 Austrofundulus limnaeus
AGAGAGAGAGAGAGAGAGAGAGAGAGAGAGAGAGAGAAGGCAGGATGTTGGTGGTCGCACACCTCTTGGAAATGACAGAACAAACATTGGCTTCTATTTTACGTACACATCCTAAATACAGCTCTATACGTTAATGTTTGTGTTCRGTTCTGGTCTCCGCCTCCTGCCAGGCTATACTCGGGTGGTGGAGTGGGTGCTGGGCAGGCCTGCGGAGCTGTAGCCGGCAGGGAAGGTGCTGTACGGGCTCATGTTGGACAGGCCCATGAGGGAGTTGGGGATCATGGTGATGTTGTTGGGGGTCATCAGCGGGATGTCGTCGGGGGAGCGACGCTGACTCAGAGAGTAGCTGGGGGAGGCGTGGAGAGGGTTGTGGAGGGCCTCGCACGGGCTCCTTTGCTGGGACGACAGGGTCTCGTCGACGGTGTTGGTGTGGCTGGCGTTGTTGCCTTTGCTCTCGCGCTGGGGGCTCGGCTGCTGGGACGTTTCCTGGCGGCTGCGCTTGTCCTTGCGGTAGTACAGGGCTGCGAAGGCCAGGACGTTGAGGAAGAGCAGCGACGCCCCGACGGCGATGGTGACGCTGAGCTCGGTGGAGTAATCTCTGGGGTTCGGCATGATCAGGGGACCCATTTCTCTCCCACCTTCACCCCCGCTGTGAGACGTGGAGACGGGAGGGCGTCCGGTGCCGCCGGACCTCTTCCCGTTGGACTGGGTGGGATCCAGAGGAGTGACTTTGGTGGTGGTGGAGGAGTAGTAGAATATTCCCTGAAGGTTGTAGAGGTGGGGCACCAGGTGTTTCCAGAAGGCCACTTTGGTGGCGCGGTAGTGGTCCCGGACACGAGGCTTCAGGCCAATGTGCAGGTAAAACTGGTCGTAGGGGTCATACTTGGACCAGGCCACCTCCTCAAAGCGGTTGGCCTTAGTGTGGATGAACTTGGTGTCCTGTGGCACTGGCTTGTTCGGATCCCTTTGAGAACACATCAAAGAAGACTTGGGTCAGAAAAGACAAACTCTTCAAGAGCCTGATAGCTGATAACTTCAGATATCCTTCACTTTATGACTAGTCGACTTTAAAAGAATAGTTTCAATTATTTTGAAGCTTTTTAAGGCTGTGAACAAATATAATCTTATCTTTCTGACCAACCTCAGTCTAAATTTTGACCAAACTGACGAGCTAACGGCTAGTCTGAGTGGGGCCAAGATGAAAGTGGAAAAATAAAATTACTTAGTTTTCAAACATTTCATATCACTTCATGTAAATAAGCATTATAAGCTGCTCAGACTAGCCTTTAGCTCGTCAATCCAGTCAGAATCAAACTCAATTTCTTCAACGTGAGGAAGTTCAAAGAGCTATCTCCAACAGGTAARATATTATTTGTTCACGCGATAAAGCTTAACACTATGCCTTTAACAAAATCAAATTTTAATTATGTAGTTTTACTTGTAGCAGTTGTCTGTTGTGCAAAACGATGAACCAGAAAAGCTTACAAAAAGATGTTTTACATTTACATGTTTTACATTTACAGTAGAAAATATTGTAAATTATTGAATGACAATTCTGTGATTTAAAGTTCTATCAATATTTTATGAACTTCAAATAGAAAAATCCACAGGAATCTAAATTACAATTTAATACACACATCATAATATAATAATATCATAATAATATGTACATTTTAAAACTTTTCTTTAAAACGTCAGTAAATGAAAGCTCCACGTTATATTTTTCCCAAGTAAAGAAAACRAAAAAGGCTAACCCAGTGTCATATCTCCATTTCTCACAGAGGGCTCGACTTCCATTTATTCCTACACAGCAACATTACCAGCCCACGGTGACCTGTGCTGTGTTTGGCTAACTGCTGGGGTCATACCACATAAAGATTTATTGCTGCTGTAAAGTACTTCCCGCAAAACAGCAGTGGAGTCCTCCACAACAGTAAAACTCACTCAGGTGTCTCTTAAATTCAGAAAAAAGGAACCAGCAGATCTTTGCCTCAGATGGAGAGCTGCAGCGTATCACTGCTCTAGTACCCACAAGACGATCATTTTAATGAGAAAATTTAGACCACAGCTTGTCTTTAATAACAAACTATTATGTATTAAATGTAATAAACTTGTTTAAATAAAAAAATGTTACAAGTATACAGAAAAATGTAATTTTGAAATCCATGATTTAGGTTTAAAATATGGATTTTGTGTATTATTTGTCTCCAGAAATACTATTGTAAGAAACTACTGTATCTTTGGTTCTGTTTGTTAATGTCTGGCTGCTAAAATGTCCTATATTTACAATTTTTTTATATTTTGATGGTAGAACAGCAGCCTCTGACATTCATCACTGAAAAAAATGAAGGGGACATTGCAACAGGTTGTTGTTTTTCCTTGTCATTTTTCCTGAGATGCAAATACCACTACCTCCCGGGAGACAGTAAATATATGAAGYTAAATCTGTGCAGCAAACAGTACTGGTCTTTAAGAACATGGCACCTTTTTCTCCGGTAGTACATTACAGAAATATAAAAACTTTAAAACCCCATTTAAATGAGAGAAGTCTGCAAAAATGCAGCACAGGTAGCACATTTTGAAGCACCCATCTCCCTTTGCAGGGGCTTTATGAATTAAACAGATGAATTGCAGCTGCAAAAGCAGCTCAATCCATTGGTGAATAAAAGTCTTTTTCTATTATTTTATTATGTTTTATAAAAGCGAAGTGTCAATATGACATCCACTCAGAGAACCACATAAAGCAAAACAAAAACATCTTATGTGAGGATCTGGTGGCTCTGCCGGGTTATAGAGGGATATTTTGCTGCCAAGACTTAGATCCATTTGTTTCTTCAGGAGGAAGACTCACATTAAAAAAGCATCAATGCAGAACGCTCAGAGTGATCACTTTTATCTTCCGTGATAAAACCTTTTAGTCCTGATTGGAGTGGCCTTCTCCGAGATTACAAAGCTATCATTTGCATGACATGAAGGGGTCATTGAACYGGTTAATGAATGTAGAAATGATGTAAATTTTATGTTATAGCCTTCAACTCTCAGCTGAGGAGCTGTGGGGGATTTTGGATTAACACGT
Organism: Austrofundulus limnaeus; assembly: GCF_001266775.1. Lineage (NCBI taxonomy): Eukaryota > Metazoa > Chordata > Actinopteri > Cyprinodontiformes > Rivulidae > Austrofundulus > Austrofundulus limnaeus. Next base: position 1,081,130 of record NW_013952439.1, read on the forward strand.
TAGACGGAGCTCTCCACCATCAAACAGCGAGCATCACGAGGAGACAGCAGAATTCGTCAAACTGTCAACTTGTCCTACAACCATCAATAAAAGTTTTTTTTTTTTTGTGGGGGCTTATAAACTGTCTTTATGGATCATTTAGTCTACATAACACTGTTGAACACTGAGAAATTTGCTGGAAGGAAAAAAAAGTAAGTTTGCTCCAGTTTGACATTTAAAATGACATGGTTCCTATTAGCTGGTGTACACAGAGTTATGTCTCTACATGAGCTAACCAGAGTTTGATATTCAGCATTTGATATCATGTTTGAAARGAAATACAAATATAGGCCCTTCCTCAGAAGAAAGATTCAGATTATAAAAAAATCGATAACAGCAAAGGTTGCAGAATTACCTTTCAGGATATTGTTTTAGACTTTAGGGAATTCCTTTTAATCAATAAAAATTGAAGCCTGTTTTTTTTCTCAGGGGAGTTTTAATTAATTAACAAAATAACGAGATAAGGCTGAGATAAATGGCAGACTTAAAGGGGCGACATTATGTGCTTTCAAAGCCTATATTTCAATTTTATACTAAAATAAAGTAACTATGTCACATTTTTAGCTTATGAAAGAGCTATATATTTGTAAAAATCCCCAAAACAATTTACTTCTCATCTTGACATTTTCTAAACGCCTTGAAATAGGTCTCTGTCTCTTTAAGAAAATCCAACCACTTCGGTCACGCCCATTTCAGCAGATAGCCTGCCGGAGTCGCGGAGCGGGTGGAAGGAGGAGGGAGGGAAGGGGGGGCACTCTGCCATGAGGAAGTTCAGCTTAAAGACACGTCCCAGGGGTGTTTCTGGTACCAAAAGGCGTTTCTGCTCCCCACCTGTTGTTTTGCTCCTCAGCATGGCTGCCTAAAAACGCTGCAGGATTTCTCAAACATGCATGAATGAGTCAAAGCAAGGCTTTGGACGTGTTTTTTATGAGAGTATAACATTATAACATGATATAAAACTCAAAAAAGTTTATTTTGCATGATATTGCCCCTTTAATAAGGAATCATTTTTGATGTAATACCGTCAAACTGTTGTTGGTAGTTGGTAATTTATCAATGTTTGTATGCATAGATGGTGCTAAAGCTGCAAATGTAAAAACGAAACACCCTCATGCCATACGTTAGGTTAGAGGCGGGGTTATTATATCAATGTTTTCAAGAAGTAGCGTTTTGTCTGTCTACACAAAAACGCCAGGGTGGTGCAGTTTTGGGGCTCAGAAAAAGCCACAGAAAATGTTGTTACTCACCCACTCTTTGCAAAGTTGGTCCAATATGTCATGACCACGGCACTGAGCATGATGTCATTCCTGGAAAAGTTACAGGGGAACAGATCGGTCGGGCCCACCATGGGGATGCCAAATACGTAGGGCACCTCATCGCCATGTGCCGAGTCCGACCACACGGGCTTCATAAGGCTCTGGCAGTGGTGATAGAAGGCGTAGAAGTACGTGGGTGAGCCATAGCGGGCGTGCAGGTCAGCTGTTACCACCGATGGCTCCACCCACTGGTGGTCAGTGAAGAGCGCAACCAGGGTCTTCCTCCTGGTCTCCGGGTTATCCTTGTCAGCCCAGTCCGTGTACATGAATTTAATCGTCTCTCTGAGGGTGTCCTTCCCGTCCGGGTAGCCATACAAACTGTCCACAAAATCCGACACGGCGAAGTCAAAGTCGTTGCCGGACACGCCGTCCTCCAGGTCCATCAGATTCTCCACGAAGCGCAACCCCTCGCCCTGATTCACCCCTAGCATGATGTCGTAGTTGAGGAACTCGCCCTGCTCCATCAGGATCTCGGGGTCATCTGGGATGACGTCTCCGTCGATGACGGGGCCGAAAGCCACGCGGTAGCGGGCGGCCTGGATGTCCTGTTCCACGAGCTCCTTAGCGCTCTTCTTCTGCAGGCAGGACACCATGTCCACCGTGTCCAGCACGTTGCAGCCAACCCTCTCAGCAAGCATGCGAGTGTACTTGACTGGCTGATAGTTGACGGCCCAGCTGGACAGCGCTGAACCACTTTGGATGATGGCTCTGTGGAACAGGCCTTGAGACAAACAGAACACACACACACAAAAAAAACACAAATCATTGCTAATTAGAGGATTCTGAATGCAAATCTGAGAATTTTTAAATAAATTTGTTATTCCGGTCGCACTAACTGTCATTCAAACACAAAGATAAGGTTTGCTGCCATATATTTTATCAATTTAAAGGAAAAAAACCCACATTTGGTCAGAAAGACAGCAAAACAAAGACTGATGATCTCAGRACAGATCAGAGGCGGCTCGGTACACAAGAGGGTAGAAGAAATCGATWTTTTCTCATTTTGTGGAGAAAATTAAAAAATCTCAGCTGATTATTTTTCGTCATTTTATGTAGTTTCCTCTCTATGCAGATTACACGAGGGCCTGTCAAACTAATGGTCAATTTGCAGCGCGGTGTTAGTGAGGAGGTGTCGGGGTTTTTTCCTCCACACAAACATACTGTAATTGTTGAATCGTTAATGTGGTGTGTCTAACAAGCGRTGCGGCTTACACAGACTGCTGACACCAACTGTACGGTGCAGAGTGTGTGCAGGGAGCTGAATATGCAGTAACCCTGATCCCTCAGTGTTGATACAGTAAACAAGCTGCTCGTCTTGAATTGTTTACATGCAGTGCATCATCTTCTGTCTCCAGGGATTAGTGCTTGGGAAAATGACACTAAAATCGTAAGCGTTTACTCGAAAAGGAAGTAAAAAGCCGTTTTAAAGTTGAATCTAACACTCTRGCAACTCAGAGAGTAGTGACAGTGGCATTGTTGTCTTTTTTTGCTGTTTTTCTTTCATCCATCCCTTTTTTTCTTTTTTTTTACCAGTCTTTACTTCCTGAGTCACAGGTAGCTGGTGTCTATCTCCAGCAGTGATTGTGTAAGARGCGGGGTACACCCCAGACAGGTTGCAAGTCCCACACAGGGCCACACAGAGATTAACAACCATTCACACTCTCAGCYAGGGACAGCTTAGAACATATGTCAAAATAAAAGCCGACGGGCCAAATGTGGCCCTCAGGTGACTTCAGYCTGACAACGAAGCAAGACAGAATTTTTGTTTTATGTTAAATTTAATATAAAAATAGATTTTAAATCAATTGTGCACTTTAATTTTGTGATTCAATGCAACAAAATAAACAAACTTAAAAAGTGAAATACAATAGTACTTGTCTGGCCCCTGAGCTGTTGGCTTTGAGTAACTGTGACCCAAGACCTATTTAGTTAATAAACTGTTAATGTCTCAAAATAAGCTGCTTCAAAGCCAGCATTGACTACAAACTACATATCCCAGAATGCATGCTGATTATTTTACCTGCAAAATGATGGCATCCCACCACTAGGTGGAGGTGCACAGGGTTAAAAAGTAGCTGGCGTAATTTTCTGTGTAAAATCTCCATTTAGCTGGATTTTTACCAGCTACTTCTGCTGCAGCCCAGTTGCACTGGGAAGTGGGAATTTCCCACTCACAAGTCATAAATTTAAACTGGAACACCCCTCCAGTGGGAATTCCCTTTTAGAAAGTAGGAGAATTCAGAATTCAAGATGGCGGCTACTCACCACAACGCAACAGTGAGTAAAACTCTTTTACTTTTAATAGTATTTCTGTTTTATTTATTTCACATTTAGTCACTTGTACCATACCACGTTTCAGTGTTTAGGAGGAAGTGTAAAAGCACTGTTGCTATGCARGAAATACCATGTAGAGCTCAGTTATTGTTTGTTAGCGGTGCTCAGCTGTAGTAATGAGAAGAAGAATGTGATATTTACTGTTTAACACAAAATGTCAAAGTTACAGTATTTACAACTGGCCCTTTCAAGACCATAATGTGGTCTTCCGTGAAAATGAGTTTAACAACCCTGCTTTAGAGTTACTAATTAACCTAACATGCATGTGTTTAGACAGTAGGAAAAAGCTACACCCAAAGAAAACCCATGAGGAGGCCAGGAGGCAAACTTGCAACCTTCTTCCTGAGAGGCTACAGCTCTAACCACCGCTCCATCGAGCTGCCCTGTTCTATCATTCTAATTTTATGTCAGTAGAGAGCAAGCCCACTTCAAAGAGAGCTGGAGGTCTTTGTGCACTTGCTGTAGTGCGCGAGGACACCGAATACAAATCTCAAAAGGACAGCTGCCTCAGTCTCCCCCGGTCTGATGAAAACTACAATATTTCCTGCCTTTCTCTGGGTTCTGTTCAGCATCAATAAGAGAACGACAAGAATATCAGAGAAAAGATAAGAGGGCCCATTCAAGAAGGGGCCACCCACGTAGACACACACACCTTTGAGTCTTCGAGGGGATGTTTATAAAAAGACATAATGTGTATTCAAGGAGTTTCAAACATCAGATGTCTGCAGATTATGTCTGTACAGGTATTTCACCTGATATTAGCAGAAAAACAGCTGAATTTAGACAAGAATTTGTCCTTTTTAATTACAAGATAGGGAAATTGTTTAGAAACAAAGAGAGCCATTTTTTTCCAAACGTATCTAAAAGATGAGGACTTTGTCAGTTAAAAATTGTCTTGCAACTCATCAAAAGCACTGAGATTTCTGTTAACCCTACTAACTCCGTCAATAAGTAGTTATCAGGAAACAAATGGACTGTGATGTAAATCAGCTGGAAAAACACACTAACATGTGCGTCTGATGACGTGCTGAGAACTTTATAATGCCAATGGGATTCTTTAAGAGCGACACATTTTAAGGGGCAGAGCTTTTAAACTGATTAGATTGAGTAGGAGAGGAACAAAAGCAATCACTTACTTAACAAACACCCCCTGTTTCCCTCCCACCACCCCAAGATCATAACGCTTCATCTCCCTGCCGGACCATGTGGCGCCACACTTGAATCAATCAACATATTTAACATATTTCTGCCAAAAACCTACAACGGCCATATGGTTGTCTAAATATGCCTCAGAATATGTTTTCAACAATCAAGATGTTTTTATTGTAACTCTCCCCTACAGCTGTACCCAACATGCTGATAACTTGTTATAATTTCTAGTTTTTTTAGGCTGAACTATGTGTTTTATTGGAGAACAATAATAATAACATAAGCAATTTTTCTAAGCTTTAGATCACACGTGTCAAAAGCTAAGTCCTGCGGACCAAATGTAGCTCACCACAGCATTTTTTGCGGCCAGTGAGAGCTTCAAAAAGGTAATAGTGTTTAAAAACAAGTGTAAGTTGCTTTAAAGTCAGTATTGATCARAAACTACATCTCCCATAATGCATGTTGATTATTTTACCTGMRARATGATGACATCCCATCACTAGGTGGAGGGGCACAGGGTTTAAAAGAAAATTTTCCATTTTGCTGCATTTTTACTTTTGCTTCAGTTGTACTGCGAAGTGGAAATTTCCCATTTACAAGTCGTAAATTTAAACTGGAACGCCCCTCCAGTGGAAGAGGCAGCAACGACAGCAGTGAGTAAAACTCTCTTACTTTTACTTTTTATAGTATTTCTATTATTTATTTCACATTTAACCAGTCCTACATGTAGTACTTTTCAGTTTTTATGAGAGGAAGTGTTAAAATGCTGTTTCTATGCAGGAAAAACCACGTAGAGCTCAGTTATTGTTTGTTAGCGGTGCTCAGCGGTAGCGATGAGATTAGAAAGGTGACATTTTGTGTTTTTAGTCGAAGTTAAACAAGAAACGTCAAAGATAATTACATTATGTGGCCCTCGGTGAAAAAGAGTTCAACACCCCTGCTTTAGATGATTTAGAAGTTTTTTTTTTTTTATAATACCCAGCAATAATAAAAATACAAACAAAAAGGTGAATTGATAAAACAGTTGAATTGGGTTTTGGAGGTTTGATTTTTCTATTCCTTTTTTTTGTTCTTTTTTGTCAGGGTTCAGGCACCATGTTGTATTTTTAAAAACTGAAAGGAAATGGACTGATAGAGATGACTCTTAAACAGCTTGTGTGTTCTTACCCTCTGAGTGGTGGGACAGTGTTAGCAGACTGACACATGAAGCGCCGATCCCAGATCCAAACACCGTGATGCGCCCGGGGTCTCCTCCAAAGTAACCGATGTTTTTACTTATCCAGCGRAGAGCCTGAATCTGATCCAGGAGTCCGTAGTTTCCTTTTGCTGCCTGGTCGCCGGTGCTAAGGAAGCCTGGTGTAAATAAAATGACATCAGTCCCTTCTCAGGTTTTAGACAACTCTTTGCTGTCATCCCCTAACAGGAAGTGATTTGGCTCAACTCCTCAATGCTTCAGTGACTTTATAACATTTAACATGTGGAAATAAATTTCCTCAAACCCTTTTCATGAAACCACACAGAGGTCACAGGTGCTCATGCACATTTATCTCATTACTTATTCCTCTGACSGGTCTCATCTAGAGATCTTTGAATGTTAAACAGTGTAAACAACAAACAATGACCTTGTGGATGCTGCAGCCTTCTGGGCTGTAGTTAAATCATTTTGCTTTCATGAATAGCAAAGGATGATAATCTTGCACAGATTAGATAAATCCATCTAGAGGAAGATAAATTGGGTGGAACAATGAGTTTGTGCAACAAGGACAAGGCTTGATAAGAATTTGCATAGCCGCATTCCTCTGAAGATGTTAACAGAAAGTGTCATGCTACCAAGATCTAAGTTAGCCAGAATGTGTTCAGACATTTTATCTCAACTTCTTTTTCCTACAGTAATAGAAGTGAAACTCAGTGCTCACTTTGACTGTTTTCTCTCTCTCTCTTAGAGTAATCAAGGCTAAATTAAATGTTCCCTTTGAAAAAAAAAAGTCACGACACAGACCTAATATCCCAATTCTGTAGTTGAGTGTGACGACAACAACGTTTCCGTAGCTGGCCAGAATGCTGCCATCCATCATGTTCCCGGTGCCCTCCATGTAGGAGCCTCCATGGATGTAAACCATCACTGGTCGGGCTTCAGAGTCTCTTATATCTGCAACGTGACACACATTTATATATATGTAAACACACACTCTGAGCAGGAACAACAGTAATGACGTGAAGGATTGATACAGAACCGTTACTTAAACTTTCTAACACAACTGCTCAAGATGAAGTATGAGAGATAGGCCGCTTAGAAAATGTGCTTGGAAGCAAGCCAGGGTGGAGAGCCTGTGGTTTAAAAGCTGTAATGGCAATCCAGAATGCATGGTAAACACACTTTGACAAGAGTTATGAATATAATCAACAGTTTTATGGTGCATAGACATGTCAGACCAAGCCTTCTTGTTTATCTGCAATAAATCTAAAGGTCTTAGGAATTAAAAAATAAGAGTTTCAATCAACAGATCAGATCTKTTGAAGTGAGGGTCTAYGGAAAGGTYATGAATGATTAATATCTCACCTGCTGTAGAAAGCTCTWTGAAGGACCTCAGTGGCAGAAACAGAAACTAAAGTTTAATTCTGACTGGAACAATGKGTAATGCAGGGATATTCATTTGACAGGTGATTAGGTGGCCCGCCAATGATGACCCCCCCCAAATAAATAAACAAATAAATATATAAATAAACAAGTGCAACCTTTNGATTTTACTTGATTTAATATAAAAACAAAATTTAAAGGAGACATCCTGCTTTTAAACTCTTCTTTTTCACATTTAAGTCATTCAGTTGAGGTCTATATACAGTAAAGTGGAACTGCAATGCTTAATTCCTCCTTACTGTAACTCCACAAGCCCCTCTTTTCTGAGGTGCATCTCAGATCAACTCRTTTCAAGGCTGTCTCTTTAAATCCAAGAGGCGCATCACACCCCGCCCCCCTCCAGCTTCCAGACCAGTTCACTCCAGTTTGACAGAGGGATTTACGACTCCATAGCGATGCAGAAACTTTTTATTCACAAAGGAAGTAAAACATGTCAACAAGGGAAGATTTACACATTGGAGCCAGAGGAGAAAGAAGACGGCCAAATTATAATTAGTAGGTCCAGACCTTATTTGGCAGTTCTGTTACAAATTCTGTGACATCATAGTTCAGAAAATGTCACAGAAAATAGAGACGAGTTGAAAAATATGATCCAAAAAGAATATAAAGATATCTTTGCAGCACAGAGACTGAACTCAAATTTTCTGCACTCCTAGAAGTAAACAACAAAATGTATTTAACGACTAAAAAAAGTGGATTTTGCAGGATTTGTCCCCTTTATATGAATTGTAAATTAAATGCAACAAAACAAATTAATGAAGTAAAAAATAATACTTGCCCTTGTACATAATGTATTGTTTCCCTTTAAGTGACCCCCTGATGTCCGGCATCTGATTAGTTGGTTTTGAGTAACTGTGACCAATGAGCAGTTTATTTGAGTATCTCTGATTTAGTGGCTACTATTTTGTTAGAATTCTGTTGTTTGTGCAACCAACACCAGCAGCTTCCTGTATGAATGTCATCATATTTCTACTGAAAGTTTTTRTGTTTTTCATTGGAGTTGGTTTAGCATGATAACAGTCTACTTTGCTTTTGGCATCATTAGGACTAGCCATTAGCTCATCAATCTAGTCAAAACTATACTTTTCTCTAAACTGAGATCATTCAAAGAGTTATCTACAACAGGTAAGACATTAATTGCTCATATTTATCCCTCTAAATTAGATTTTTGAGAGGTAAACGTAAAGTTCAGTGTATAATACACATCTACATAGACTTGTTTACGGTGTATTTGAACTGAGATGGATCACATTACAGTAAACTCCTTTGCATCTGATATTTGAGCCATAAGAAAATGAGYAAAAATCTTTATGTCTTGTTTGGTGTATTTATGAATGCTTTTCTTCTTCTTCTTTTATAAGGACAGATAAATAGATATTGCAATCTCTGGATCAATGTGCACAACAGAAGTGTTGCCTTTACTGAAAAGGATTCAGCAGTGCTCTGTTCAATATGTAAAATAGAGGAACAGAAACTTTAATTCATCGTTTCTTATAATTCCACTTAAAGAAAAAAAAAGACCCACATTTCTTTAGAAAATCAAAAAGTATTGAAATATTTTCATGAAACAAAAATAATCCATGCATTAAAAAATACCTTCAGATATATGAGTCTCAGCATGTGAGAAAGGCGCCCCCTTTTTCTTGTTTTGGCCCCCTGGGATTCAGATAGACAAAAAAAGAAGTACAAAATTCAAAAGAGCATGATGGATTGGACCGGGACCTGTCCTTAATCTGATCAAAATGACAAAATCAAGAAGAAAAAAAAGATCAAGATTATTTTAAAAATTATAAGACAATTTGAAATATGATAATCCAAAATGTTTGATGGAAARAGTTTTTGCTCTTTATTTAATGTGTGTGTGTGTACACTGTTTAATAGATACATTAGTAAAGTATCCCATGAACCAGAGAAAAGATTTCATTAAACCTCTCAGAAAGTAATCTCTGGATGGACGTCTACAGCTGAGCTAAGAGACCTGAGCCAACAAAAAAAGAGATATAACAGTCAAATTCACAGATATGGAACTAAACATGGGCATGGTAGTAGATGAGAGTCTTTCCAAACTCCAATCACTAACACKTTTCCTATCTTACATGAGACAGCAAATATCATTTACAAGGTTTGACCAAAATAGCTTTAAAGTGCCTCCTTCAACTACAAAAAGTCAAAGGAAACAACTTTATATTTAAGAAACTTGAAATAATACCACAATTTCACCCATTTTGTCACATAATTGGCATTTTTCCTGAACTTGCTCCGTCACAGTGAAACAGGAAGTGACATCAAAAGGGAATTCTTTAAAAAAAGGCAACTCCCTGGTGTTCATTGAAAACAATATTTGAACTCTGATTMATTTCTCTGTGACTCAAAATAATCTTTCGAAATATCAGATTCTTCTCTACAGTCTGTGTTGTTAGMAACTGTACTGCTTTGTTTACATTCAGACATTCCCCTTTGATGTCACTTCCTGTTACTTCACATGCAAATATCTCAACAACTGTTCATCTCAGCGGCGTGGRGCTTTTGTTGCAATGTATTATTAAYRTTATTTTTCTAAAAATGCATKCATATTTATWACAAAATAATTGAYGTCACAGGCACTTTGAAGCCATCGTGTCTCACCATAAGACGATCTTAGTTTAAAACTGTCGTAAAAAATGAGGGACGATGTGCAGTCCTTTCAGGAATGTTTGAAATAAAACTACCTGAATATCAATAAACTAAAAATTAACTCGCAAAAAGGCCCAAATTGAACAACGTTTTCAAAAAATGTCTAAAAAAAGGCACATTCCCAACTTACAAAGATAAAATTGAATTGACACGTTCAGGTGAGCAGGCCTGCAGGGAGCACTCTGAGCTTTAGAAAATGTGGGCTGCACCATTTTGGACATCTACCTTTCATGCAGGCTGTTTATCTGTTGTTGCTAAGTTACCATAGGAGAAGAAGAAAAAAACAAACAAAAAAACAACAGTCTGAAAGAGCGGTGTGTCGCATACACAAGCAGAACAYGGTTCAGCTCTGAATGCTGAAAGCATTATAGTGAGGGAGGCCGTAGGCTCTCAGGAGCAACATTTAATTAGTGTCTTGAAGCAGCAGGAGTCTGAGAAACCTGTTAATAGTCACTATTTAAAAAAAACATACACTATTAGCACGCTATTACATTGTTCAGGTAATCTACAGATTCACAGCAGACACACAAAATGTTCCCTCGCTGCTTCATTTCGCGGTTCAGAAATAGAAAAGGATTCAGTGTGCGATAGACAATTGACTCCTGCTCCTTTTTAATTGGCCCCCGACAGACACGCTGTCTGAGCAGAGCTGTGATTCACTAATATGGACCGAAAATTTTTGCAAAATATGGAAATTTGACATTTTTATCTTTCTTCTAAAGAAAGCTCACAGTTGCGTGTGATGCTGTGGCAGTGAAACAGGCTGTTATTTTTATCGTTTAACAAACTGAAAAYGACTGCTTAGTTTAGATAGACATTCTGACAGCTAAGGTTTATTGTACAGCAAACGATCTACATCTGTCTGTCACGTTAAATAAACAGATTTTAATGAAACGATTGCTACAAAAATTACTTAAAAATCAGTCAAATGTACAGAAACTGAGTTGAAATTAGTTGTGGTAATAGAAAACAGTTATTTTCTTGGTTTGACCCATCTATAAAATCTAGACATCCTACAGTAATCCAGAGGTTGAAGCCAGAATGGGAACTACATCCCCATAATCTGATCCCAGCACAAGATTTAAGCCCTGCCCCCTCCACTTAAACATACAGCACTTTACCAGTAATACAAACACGCCTTACATGAATTTTTAAAGGTTTTAACTCTTGGTAATTCAYACGTTTAACCTTGCAGCTGTGGGTTCTAATACTCGTTTTGTTTGTAACTAGTGCCCATGTCAAACTCAAGGCCCGTGGGCCAAATCTGGACCTTGTTAACATTTTATCCAGCCCAAAAGGTAATACGTTAAATAAAAAATTGATTTATAGCTTCTKTTTTTGTCACTGTGCAAAGTGCCTTCATCTCATGACAGCTGGCCAACATTCAAGAAAAAAAAAGTTAGTTTTTCCTCAATCTTTGATTTTGGTGTGGAAAATGCAATCGATATTTGACTTTAATGATTTTTTTGTATTCTTTTCCTATTTTAAAGTCAAATAATTAGACTTTTAGTGTTTTTCACTTATTTGTTGGATTGTGATAAAATGTATGTCTAGTAAACAATAAATCAGTAAGTTTGTAGTATGACAAATTATTAAGGATATGTCTTTCCAAATGTATTTATTTAACATTGTGCATGTTCTAAACACTACATAAAATATAATTTGGAAAAATGTAATTAATATTTATATAGGAATAATGAAATTGGCCCTTGGCTTGGATCAAGGTTCGAATTTTGGCCACCTTGTGTGACTGAGTTTTACACCCTGAATTAGTTATTTCATGTTAAACCATGACTGTGTGTGAGGGAGGCGGTAGGACTTAAATCTCCACCACCTTAGGGCTCAGACTCTGGTTCCAAAAATACACCATAAACCAGGTCCTGCTGGTTTCAATTCCCAACAAAACAAGGTGGAGGACCTGTCATCTAATGATTTTAATACACAGTTGATAGTTTGACCAAAGTGGCTTTAACTCTTTCATTTAAAGTCTGTCATGGAGGTGGCAAGAGATATGCATATTATAAAGGAATGCCAGGGCTTAAATGGATATAAATAATTTGAAAAGAATGAAAAACTTTCAAATTCTCTATGTGACTGTGTAAAAAAGTATCAGTCTATCTGCATCACCATTCACTAGATAATGCCTGAAAATGATGCTTTGGGTGATAAATCAGCCTTTGGTGGCAGCGATGACATGAGCTCATGATGATCACAGAACAATGAGGGCCTCAGCCAACAGCAGCAGCCAGCATCAGACACGTAAAGGCACAGTTGAGCGTTTTACCACGCCGACTCACCATCTTCCGTCGGAGAGTAGATGTTCAGATACAAACAGTCCTCGCTCTGATCCTGAATGTATGTGGCCACCGTGTCCAGGTTATACGTGAACCAAATGGGCATCATGATCTCTGGCACCGTGTTGTGGATGTTCTGGGGGCACACGGGCATGAACTGGGTGGCGTTCCTGACTCCCGACCAGGGGGAGGGCTGATCGGGGGGCATGAAGCGCTTTTCCCCCACAGGCGGGGCGGCGTAGGGGACCCCGAGGTACTGATCGACGGGTCTGAGGACCTCGCTGGGGACGGGGACCCTGAGGCCTCGCAGTTTCCCGAACTGGGTGGTCACAGTTGGGTAGAATTTCTGGCTTGTTGCTTTAGTGAGTGAGCAGCAGGAACATAACATCCACCAGAGGAGAGCACAGTGAGTGATGGTTGCAGTCCCTCGCTGGTGTAGCAGGTGTGCAGGCAACAGATGGATGCTGAACGTAGCCAGCCACATGGTCCGGATGAGACGGTGCCGTTGCACAACACAAAAGCACACTCTAGTGTCTGTTTAGCCTCTTTGCACTGAGCCTGTCAAACAGACATCACTCTCTGCACCTTTAGATCCAACACTCAGCAAATCCAAGAACACTTCAGCCTGGAATGGATCGGCCCTACTTCCTCTTGTCATGGCAGTGCTCATAAACCTGAGGAAGAAACGAGAGATAATTCACCACACTGAACATTTAATAAATAAAAAGCTCCACAACGCTTTACCTGCTGAAACTAAAAGCCATTATTTAAACAAATTTATGTTGAATTTATTTGCACTGTGATCCACAAAGCATCTTGGGTAAACCCAAAGGTGATTTAACAAATTTGGTTCAAGCTGAGAAGAACATAATGATTTTATTCATTTGATTTTATATTTATTGATWGTATTTAGCACATTTATTGTATCTTATTTTTAGGTGGTATTTTTTGCTATATACTTATTGCTTTTATAAATACCAATTTTTTTGACACTTTGATCAATGGTGGTTGATTTTAAACATGCTAAAGAAATAAAATTAGATTTATTAGAACTTCATTGTAATATCAGCGCTGCTGATGGATGCATGATCAATGTGTGAGCTACTTCAAAATAAAGCAGTAATGTTTCAAAATGTAAACCTGACAATTAAGTTGGCGTTTTATTATTTACAGAACATCAGTGAAAACCTAGAATGTCTTGATGAATACTTAACATTCAGTGAGTCATGAAATATTTTGTTAACATGACACAAGGCAGCTTTTGGTCCTGGGTAACTTTTTTTTTCAGATGCATATCACTGTATTTTTTTTCATTTGAATTTAGCCATTATTTTAAATAAATGACAGGTCCAAACTTTTGGAAGGCCACATTCATTCTCTATTAAATTACACGGCCATACTCTTGAAAATCATGTATCTAAYGTGGCTCGGCACAGTGGTCTGAAATAATCAAGGTCTTCTCTGAGGAAGACATCATCTGGGTGGATTGTTCTGCATTAATGGTTCCTTGCACAACGGGCACCTTCCCCATCCTCTGAGCACCCCGTTGCTGTCACAGGTGCTGCTTTTTGAGCATTGATAGATCACCGGATGCTCCATCCCCTCTTTGGCTCAGAAGTTACAAAGACCACCATTTTAAAATTCTGATTTATCAGACCACAGCACAGTTCTTTTCTTTTTTTTTTTTACCTGCGAGTTCATCTTAACTGAGGTCAGGATCAGAGAGGGCAGCAGAGTTTCTGGATCCAGGGTGTTTTTCAATTTTATTCATGGTTCTAGCAACAAGCTGTGTTTACTGATGAGGGGTTTTGTTACTGAGCCTCGTTGCAGTCGGAGATTTATACAGAGTCGAAGAATCAGTTTTGGTCATTATCACCCACTGTTCAAAGGTGGGTGATAATGTTTTTTGTATGTGTTGGGCTGTGTGCATGTTGTATTCACAAAATATTTCATAAACCACAGAATGAATTTTGATGAAACTCTCAGAAAATAGCGTCTGATGTACACCTAGCCTATATAAAATGTCTGCCACAGTTAACTGGCTTCAGCCAACCCAAAAATAATTAGTCAGTTTGACAGATGTTGATCTAAACTTTGATCTGTAGATGAGTCATTCAACACATACTCCTACAGGTCTAGCTTTTAATCATTCATTAAAATTTTCATCTCAAGATAATGATGATGATCTAAAACTCTAAAAGATGAGATGTAATAATAATTCTTTTTCTTGTTTTTTTCATAACTCTTATATTTTAACAAACATTTCCCCATATAAGTAAGTTATGATTTTATTCTACCTTTAAAAACACGGTTTTCTTTGAAATCAGCTTAAACAAAATATTTTATTTTCTCTCTCACTTTTTATTATGCTTATGTTACCTCGACTACATTTTGCTTACAGCTAACCTTTGGTTACTTTTAGCTTTTAGCTACTGTTTGGCTTTATTTAGCTTGTAGTTAGCATTTGCTACTTTTAGTTTTGAGCTATCTTGGCAATTATCTCTTATTTGCTTTAGTTAAATATAGCTGCTATTTATACTGTAGACCAGTGATTCCCAACCTTTTTAGACTTGTGTACTCCCTGAGCAATTTTGTCATACCACTAGCTCTTCAGTCAAATGTAAAGATGATTCTCCAAAACGATACTGTACTTCAACTGATTATTAGATGAAAATTATTCATTTAACACCCTAGAACATTTAATTCTCAGGCATTTTATTTTTTCAATTCAAAATAAACACTAAGATAAAAATGTTGCCTTGAAAGGGAATAAGTAATCAAATAAATAAACTGTATTTATTTTTTACACACCTGGGAAACTTTTCCACGTACCCCCAGTAATATGCTTGTGTACCCCTGGTTGGGAATCACTGCTTTAGACAGTGTGAAGGACTGAAGAAACTGTCCAAGGTCCTGAAAGTGCTGGAATGTTTCAGGACTTTAGACAGTGTCAAAGGCTGAAGGAACTGTCCAAGGTCCTGAAAGTGCTGGAATGTTTCAGGACTTTAGACAATTTGGCTGTCTCAATTCAGGGTCTGGGTCCTCATGAGTGCACAGTTGTCGGCCACATAAGCCACTGCCCCGCGCGGAGGACTGTCCCAATTTGAAGACTCCTCAGCATGCAGCTGAGGAATGCAGACAACAAACTCTCAAAATCCAAGAATGCATCTGTGTATCCTCACCAGCTGAGGATATCCCAGGATTCAATGCACGGGCAGCAAACTAAAGAGAGAAATGAAGATGGTGGAGTTTTTATTTTTTTTACGAGTCGGCGCAGTCTGGAAATTCACCAAGGACCAAAGAATTTGCTTTTAAAAGTAAGTTTAGCAACTTAGCTGATGAAATTCACGTTGCAATAAGATGTTAAATAAAAAATGCAACTACATGTTACGAGAATAAAATCCTAACATTACAAGACTAAAGTCATAATGTTACGAGAATAAAGTCATAATTTACGACATTAATGTCATATAAAAATGAAGTCATAATATTATGAGAATAAAGTCATAACATTACAAGATTAAAGTCATAATGTTATGAGAAAAAAGTCATAATATTCTAGCCTTTACATGAAAAAGCATGCAGTTATCACTGCATTAAAATGAGGAATGTTGAGCAACTTAAGTTGTTGTTTTTCTAGTATTGCTTAAAATAAATAGTTAATCTTTTGGCACATTAGTATCAAATTATTAGTAGCAGGACTTGGAAATTATGAAAACAACTATATGATAAACTGAAGCTGATACCCGGCCAAGCGAGGATGTGGCCCACATGGCCCAGCTAGGAATTGAGACACAGCCTTTGAAGGACTGAAGGAGCTGTCCAAGGTCCTGAAAGTGCTGGAATGTTTCAGGAAAGTAGTATATGGCTAGCATTTAGCTACTTTTAATTTTTAGCTTCTTGTGCTATATATAGCTTATGGCTATCATTTTGTTGCTTTTAGTTTTTAGCTACCATCCTGCTACATTTAGCTTCTAGCTAGCATGTTGCTATTCATAACTTTTAGCAGGCATTTTGTCACTTTTGGCTAGCATTTTTCTGCTTCTGCTTTTTTCCAGTGTTCTGCTTTTTTAGCTTTTAGCTAGTGTTTTGTTTCTTTTAGCTTTGTAAGAGGTTTCAGCATCTTTGGCAAGTTTCAAGTCACTTAGCAATCACATTTGTCTTATTAAAGTGCGTTACTGGTATCAGATATTAAATGATTATGTTTTTCAGTCTTAGCATCTGCTTTGTATATGTTTATTTAAGAAACAAAAATTTTCATAACTTAAACTATTGTATTTTTCTTTTGTTAGAATCAACATTAATTTTGAGAAATGCGGCGGAAAACAAAAACTGAGATCATCAAGTTTTTGATTAAGAAAACATTTTTCCATTTTTTCCTTTATATGTTTTTCATTAGCTTAATTAGAATATTCCACACTAATTTCAACAAATAAATTACTAATCTCCACAAATCTTTGCTATCAGATAAGCTGTAAATTAAAAAGTCCATCTGCTGGGATGCAGTAAAATCATCTAAAGACAAAAAGCAATAGTAAACACCTTGTTCTTCTTTTTTCTGTGAAAGCATCAGAGCAAACACCATATTAAAGACAAATCTCTTAAATATGTAAACAAGATTACAAAGACATGCTCCCTCCTGAGAATAAAAGCCTCTGACCTGGTTACATTTCAGCRTTTCCTTTTAAAAACTCTGAATCATGAATAGATCATCGGTACCTTTGAGTACATCTGAGCAGCGCTGTTAGGTACTAACATGAAGATGCATTATGGAAGTGATGCACATTCTAAGAATAAACACGCCTGATGGGACCACACGTGTGTACCGAACCCTTCCACATATAAGGCTGAGGTTTTACAGGCTTACTGAAGGACTCCAGCAGAAGAAATATGAGCTAAAGTCCCACTGCAAGAATGATCCCTGATTTTAACAAACACAAAGGAAGAAGCATATACAGAAAATGGATGGATGGATGAATGGATGAAGTTATTAATACCATAAGAAAATATATTTTTAATATTACCATCTATTATTCATGACTAAACTTTACATGTTTATCAAAACTAGTGGAGTCAATTGTGTTTGTCTGTTAGCAAAATAATCCTCTGACAGATTAAAACAAAATCTTCAAAAACGAAACACTGGATGTGCCTCTAAAGCTGATTAACTTTTAGAGTTAACCTGTTCAAGATGCCTTAAGTGACCCTGTCAAACATTAAAATGTTTACAACTCAGTCAGCTGTACAGATACGGAGCTAGAGTTTGATGTCGACGTAGCTGAGCATCATCCTCATCACATATTTTGAGCACCGGACTGCACTGAACACCATTTACAAGACTAGACCAGAACAGTTAGAACTCCATGCCTTGATTTTATTTGAAATCTCTGACATGAAAGACAGGACTGTTAGGCCTTTAATTTGTAGTTTCTCCCTCAAAATCAGAATATTTGTGTCCCCAGAACACTTGTTGGTTTTACAATAGGTAGAATTTTGTCTATCGGTTCACAAAAACACATAAAATGTTTGTTTTTTTAACACTCACCTTATTAACTTCTTTGTAATTACCAGAGCTGACGAACTGATTTATTGCTGTGCGTGTCAAAATAAGAGGGGGAATACCCAATTATCTCATCACAGATACAAACTCTGGTAAATAAGCTCATTGTCGGAGACCCCAAAGACAACAGCTGTGTGTTCTTCCTCCAATCAAAAATGTATGAGTTCTTCTCTGACTTGTCAGTGAACAAAGCAAAAACAAGCTTGTTAACCTAATCAGATTTATTGATGAGTTCGGCCCTGAGCTTTGTCAAAGCCTGCAGCAACAAGCTTCATTTTTAATCTGATGAACAAATCAAGAAAAAGGACAAATCCCCCTGACTAATATGTATATCTGATGGATTTTTTGAGAATGCTGTTATGGGAATGTAAACACATGTATAAAAACTAAACACAAATGTCTCTGTCTATATGATGCAGAACTTACAATATACTTTTCAAAATAAAATATGTTTAAAGCTATAAAAACTTTGATTACTTCAACTTTAGGTTTTTATTCAAGGTTAGCTTTTGCCTGTAGTCGTTCTGACTCAGCTAACATTATTATTTTTTTACTGTTGTTTAATT
>NW_013952439.1:1099747-1113037 GCF_001266775.1 Austrofundulus limnaeus
TTTTTAGGTTTTAGCTACTGCTCTACTATTTTTAGCTTGCCTTTTATTATTTTTACCTGTTTTAGCTTTTACCATTTAGGAACGTTTTGGTTTTAGCTACTATTAAGATACTTTTAGAATTAATTTCTGCTACTTTAGCTTCTAGGCATCTGCTATTGCTATTATTTTGTTAATCATGGATAGCCTTTTGCTACTTTAAGCTTATCGCTAATATGTTCCTTCCTAGCCTTAAGCTAATTTTAGCTATTAGCTACTTTCACAATATTTAGATGGTGCTATGCTACTTTTACCTTTTAGCATTTTGCTACTTTTTCAGGTAATCTTTTGTGACTTTAAGTTAGCCTTTTGCTACTTTTAGCTTATAGCTAATTTTTGGCTGCTTTAAACATCAATGTAAAATTTTCTGCTTTTATCTAGCCCTTTGCTCAATTTAATTAGACTTTTGTTTTTTTAACTTTTACTGTTTTACAACTTTTAGCTTTTGTTTTAGTTTTTACTTTTAGCCAGTGTTTTGCCTTTTTTAGCTTCTTTAGTAAACTTCTGCAGTCATTCAGCACTCAGCAGTCACTCAGATGAAATTCTCCTGTCAAACTGATGTGTTAAATATTTTTCAGAGCTCATTTTAATGACTTAARATGTTATATGTTTGCAAAATTGCACCTTCTTTTTTCCTTTTGAGTAATTTGCCATAAATAAAGTTAGTTTTCTGGTGGGGAAACATCACACTCTGTGGCTGAACGTTAAATTAATTAAGTGGCTAACAGGCTAATGAACTACTCTGTTCAATATGTTTACTAAAGCATCGTTCTGTCACAGATACTTCATTCACACTGTTGCAAAAYACTGAACAGGAAACCTGATCAAGCTATCCTTTTCTAATATAGTTATGCATGTCAATATCAATTTCCATGTTATTTTACAACCACTATAGAGGGACCAAAATCWTTCAGTATTTAACCATCACCAGTGAAATTTTTGTGAGCAAAAGATAAATCAGATCATGTCATTAATTTTTTTTGTCACCTGCAATTTATGTGACAATGATGTAAAGCTACAAAAATGTGAACATGGAAATACTATTGAGGTCGATTTAGATAGGAGCACGTCTTCTGGTTTGAAGGTGACATGGACAATAAATCTTTAGGATTCATTTGGAGGCAGAAAAGTTGCTTTGTTAGCAAAACCATATGCTGTGAAATCCCTTTGACATATTCAGGAAAAAAACTCTGTTATTGCCAAAATGTGTTCTTGTTGTGTGTGTTCTTTTAAGAAAAAAAAAATCTCAGGAACCGATCATTAGATTTTAACGAGGCTTTCAGGAAATACCCACTGAATGTTTGTCTGCAACTAGTTAGTTTTTGGAGTCGACCTGATTTAAGATAGCCACCACATCCAACTCACCCTATTAAACCCAAAACAACTTAGATTTACAGATATTGTGCTCAAAAGCTGCGTGGTCACGGCTGAGCATCATCCCRAACACATACTCTTAAAGCTGACAGATGACATCGTTTAAAATGTTGGAATTAACTCTGCCTTTCTGTTAGTAAAATATCTCCTTAATGACCAGAACWTAATCAACATAATTTACATTTGGAATCAACCCAATTTAGTATGGCCGCTCAGTAAAATTTAGCATGGCTGAGACTAATCCCCAATGCAAACTTCAAGCACCAAGACTGTGAGATATTTCTCTAAAAATATAGGTGAAATGCATTAAATAAGGAGTTCAGCAGCTTAATTGCTGTCAGTTCTCTATACATAGTAACTTTAATAAAATAATTAACTTTTATTGTTTCTTGTTGTAGGGGTGGATGTGGCGGAGTGGTTAGGGGAGTTGTCCTGGAACCGGAAGGTCGCCGGTTCGATCCCTCGTCCAGCCGTTTCAGTCGTTGTGTCCTTGGGCAAGACACTTCACCCACCTTGCCTACTGATGGTGGTCAGAGGGTCCGGTGGTRCCGGTGCATGGCAGCCCCACCTCTGTCAGTGTGCCCCAGGGCAGCTGTGGCTACAGTGTAGCTTACCATCATCAGTGTGTGAATGTGAGTGTGAATGGGTGAATGTCTGTTGGTGTAAAGTGCTTTGGGGGTCCGGAGGGACTTGAAAAGGCGCTCTATAAGTTCAGTACCATTTACCATTTCTTTGTTTCTTTGGTTTTAACAAGTCATCCATGAGCAAATTTATTTTAGTTTCAACCAAAATCACTCCAGTTGGAAAGGAAGCTGAACATGAGCTTTATTTCTTTCATTTTTTGATGGGACAGATGTGGATAAAATCCTGAAGCCTTAAAAGGAAAACATGCAGATTATTCACCAATTCAGACAGAAAATATGTTCCGAACTCAGTAAAAATATATCACCTCGAACGTTTTTGAGCTATTTTAGCAGCAGTTTATCCATCCCAGTTCCTGCACTGTTTTATTTATTTATTTATTTATTTATTTATTTATTTATTTATTTATTTATTTATTTATTTATTTATTTATTTATTTATTCTGACCACTAAAACAATTAAAGTCCTATTTGGCCCACTTGATCCCGGGTTGCAGACCTATTAGAATGCTTGCCATAATCATGTTTCACTACCCGCTCTATCTCTACACCTACAGCATCGACAGGCACACAATTCAGCACCAATTCCCCGCTAATAAAAATCTCTGGGACAACATCTTTTATCGATTGGGTTCTGGTGGCTCGAGGGTTTGGAGGTGGGAGGAGGAGGAGGGGTGTGAGCCTTATGTATATATACAGCAAGCTCCAAATGCCCTTGTAATTCGGCTGGTTGTGGATTAAAATCAAAACATGATTTTTTTCTTTTCTTTTCCAAACCCAGTCCCCCTCCTCCTCCTCCCCCTCCTCCTCCTCCTCCTTCAGCCAAAAACATGGAGCAGAAATGGATGATAATGGTGGAGAGAAATCTACCTGCAGGAGGATCACCGATTGAATAAATGAATCCAGAGAAGAAGAAGCCACAGCCCCACGGAGCGTCGACACACTGCTGCTGCTGCTGCAGCTGCTGCTGCTGCGTGGAGTGTGCGCGCGCGCTGCCTCGCGGTGTGACTGCCTGTTTAAATAGGACGGAACTGAATGTCGAGACGAGATTTGAGCCGCCGTGGAATAACAATGAGCTTCAGGGTGAAGCAGTCGTGTCAGGCGTTTTGAACAGACAGAGGGATTCGCTCTAATAATAAAAATAATAATTAAAAATGACAGACTCATTAACTCACCTGCTTCTGCACGAGCTGCTGGAAGGTGCTCCACGCCGAGGTTTTCTCCTCCACGCACCATGCCCAATACTCCTGCTCTGTTAAAGGGGGGAGGCAGCAGGGTCTGGGATGAAACGCGCGCGGGTCTCCTCCTCCTCCTCCTCCTTCTTCTCTCCGTATCCTCCTCGCTCGGTCTGCGAGAGTCTCTCTCCTCCGTCCGTGTTTTTTTTTTTTTGCGCATTCACGACGCCAAGGTCAGGAGCGCCAACGGTTTTAATGGAGCGCCCACCATCCAGAGATCTCTCCACGGCGCCCACTGCAAGCGCGTTGCTAGGCAACCGCCGGGATGCGCCAGCGCATTAAATCCACCAAATCATCCCCCCCCCTCCAATTAAAAATATAAAATAAAAATAAAATCCCCACTGGTTTGTGATTTAGAGACCATCAGCTGACCACCTTAACTTCGGATAAGAGCTTTAGACCCACCTGGAAGAGGAGAGGAGAGTGGATGGATAACACGGGCTGCCATGGGTGATAAAACAAACAATGACATTAACACAACAAAAAAAATGACTGCCCTAAACAATAAGTTTTGCAATAAATTTGACAAGTTTCATTAAAAAGAAAGCATTGACCTCGGGCCCGCCCCAGAACCGCCCCTGGCCATTTTTGACATAGTACCTTTAATGTTACCCTAAGTTGCTGTCTTTATTGCAACTAACTGGCTGGTTGTCAGAGACTGCTTTCACTATAGGCTGATTCTTGAAGACCTCTAGATGTTCTGCAACAATTCTGAGCAACTTCTAAAGTAGGATTTCAAAAATAATGGCACTCCCAATACTGACATTTTACAATTATGTTTCCCTCAAGTTGTTGTCTTTATTGCAGATAAACCACAAGTTGTCAAAGACTGCTTTCACTTCAGACTGACTCTAGAAGTCCTTCAGATGTTCCTCAACGATTATGAGCAATATCTGATGTATCATGTCAAAATAAAAGCACTCCAAATACAGATATTTTAAAATTATGTTTCCCCTAAGTTGTTGTCTTTATTGCAGCTAAACGGCTAGTTGTCAAAGACTGCTTTCACTTCAGACTGACTCCAGAATTCCTCCAGATGTTTCTCAACAATTATGAGCAACTTCTAATGTAGGATTTCAAAAATAATGGCACTCCAAATACTGATATTTTACAATTATGTTTCCCCTAAGTTGCTGTCTTTATCGCAGATAAACGGCTAGATGTCAGAGACTGCTCTCACTTCAGGCTGACTCTAGAAGACCTCCAGATATTCCTCAACATTTCTGAGCAATATCTGATGTAGCATTTCAAAATAAAAGCACTCCCATTATCAGTGGCGGATCTAGGATTTTTCAGTGTACGGGTCCATCCATGGGCCACAGCATTCATAGAGGGGCCAAGTATTTGTTCAACATGCTTGCACACAAATCCCCAGTTTTTGTGATGAATGAATTTAATCAGTCACACATGTTCAGAGACACTTGTGAAAGCTCAAACTGTAAATTTTCCTTATCAATTTTACATGCATTTTTACTGTTCATGAATAAAATTCTCTCAAACACACAACATGTGAGAAAATCCAGCCATTGTTGTCAGTTAAAAATACTTTTTCTGCAGGATTATTCAAATTGAAAAAGACTTATCTTCATGCTGGACTTTCCTATTTGACTCATTAGCGCCACCACTGTTTGGAAGTGGAACTGCAACTACTCTTGGGCAAAAGACAGATGAGTGACAGGACAGGGGCACTTCAGGGGGCCAATAAGATTTCAGATGGTGCCCCTGTGGCCCCGCCCCTAGAACCGCCCCTGGGAGGAGAGAGGATGGATAACATGGGCTGCAATGGGTAAAAAAACAAACAAACGTGAAATCAACCTTTTTTAAGCCTTATATCATATAAAAAACATACCCAAAATGTTGCTTTGACTCATTCATGCATGTTTGAGAAATCCTTGAATCTCTTGAATCTCCCGTGGCAGTCATGTGGAGCTGCCTAAACACTTGCTGGTACGAAGCTCCACCTATTGACACATAGYTCCTCCCTGGAGCTCAGTCAGTAGCTGTTCTCCSACCCCACAGAGCACCCCTCCCCCATAGCGTTGTTTGAATGTGCTGAAGTGGGAGAGTCAGAAACGGTAGGAGGTTCTGAATGAAACAGAGGGCAATTTCAAGGCATTTAGACAGGTTAGTAGTCAGTTTTTTTGAYATACTTGCAGCATTTTCATAACAACTAAAGGTAACAATAAGGTAGYGTAAGAATTTTGATTTCCGATACTTCAGTGCTAACGTAAGAGACCACCTCAAAGGTTGTGACCCTGGTGCTCCATTTGTATTATGGTTTGCTGAGGATGAAATGACCTCTTTAGATCTGGGAATAAACATTTTAACTGAGAAATGGATTGGGTAATCTKCAMATTATTCAGGCTTCCAATYTTTGAACAAATTKACACTAACACTATRAATATGCTTTTTGATCTTGTWCTGGTAGCRTTTCTGTTGCCACAGTTGAGAGTAAAGTATGTTGTTATGTACTAACAWGAGCAGAAGCCCTAATTAACTGTTGGGTACCTATAAAATAATTAAGTATTTTGATTATCTTGTGGCTTGCTCAGTTCATCTAGTGCAGGTAAGAAGAAWATAATTCAGAGTTAACTGGAAGGTGAAACAACAGTGAAAGCATGGATTACATTATATTGGTAGATGCATCAAAATTGTGTCAAAAATAAAGTTGTTACAAGTTACAA
The DNA here is from genome assembly GCF_001266775.1 of Austrofundulus limnaeus. Lineage (NCBI taxonomy): Eukaryota > Metazoa > Chordata > Actinopteri > Cyprinodontiformes > Rivulidae > Austrofundulus > Austrofundulus limnaeus. The sequence goes on from NW_013952439.1 coordinate 1,105,718, forward strand.
AATCATGTTTTTACAAATAAAATACTTAAAATGGCACTTTCTATTATAGACACTCCATAATTTCACCTCATCCAGTGTTTTCTTTGTTAGAACTTGCAAAAAGCACCAGAAAAACAGAAGAAGAAAAAACTTGGTGACATTTGTCAAATTTAACAGCAATGCAGGTTTGTTTTTACAGCTAAACCCTGCCCACAATCCACGGCGGAGAAGTGAAAGTTTTCTTTTATAACACACACAGCAATTGTACAGTTCTGGGGGGAAAAGGAGGTTAATTTCTCAAMAGTATTCCCAACATGAGCTTAGACAAACCGTCACATTAACCGTCTGCACCAGCTCTTCTAACATACAGTAAACTGTGGGCGCACACAGCTGCTGACAAAGCAGACATTTTCCCCATGTATTCTATTTTTTCTCTTTTTAATAATGCCCAGTGGCCATAGCTGTGATGCATAACTGAGTGGTGATTTTTACAGTTCTGGGGAGAAATGCTGCCCAACAGCTTTACTTTCAAGCTCGGTTACCAAAGAAAGCTTTTCACAGAATCCAAAATAGGTTACAGYTTTACTTTTTATTTCTTTGTCAATATATTCAGAGGCTTAAGCTCTATTTGAACCAAACAATAGATTTATGAGACAACTGCAGTAGTCCACTTTATTTGATCAGATTTTCTTTAATGTGTGTACTGGGCTTGTTAGTACCCTTGTCACATATAAAGAGTCCAAGTTCATTTGCATTCAGAGACATTTTAATTAAATACGTACGTTCCAGTCCAGATATTTGCAGTCATGGACACTTTCGGAAAACCTCTGTGTGGGCTGAATCAGCTTGATTGGGGATAAAGCAAAAGCAGCATCCGTGACTTGGGGTTTGCTAAGACATCCGGGGTTCTTCAGAAAGACCAGAAAAACAGGTTTGAACTGGTCAGGTCAATGCATCACAAAAATACATGTTTGTTTCACTCTATCAATTTAAAAACCCACATAGACAGGTGTGGGCCAGCGCTGGYGCTGCTGGCTGACTACTGGCATGGCAAGTGGTTTGTCAGTCAGATGTGGGCCAGGTCTGGTAATAGTAGTACTGTTTTTAAGATGGCAAGATGGCCCAGATGTGGTTCAGTTTATATGGTTGAAATCTGTCAACGCCACAACTGGCCCTGTTATAGTTTAATTTATGTGGTGCAGGCACATGCATGGACCACCTCTGGCAAACCACATTTGCGATAAYTGAAGTGCTGTCATTCTCTAAGCTAAGTGTGCGCCAGAACTGGGCTGGACACATTTTGCCATGTGGGAGGAGCCTGATAAGAAAGTTTGGACACCTGGTAAAAAGGATAGGTTTTATTTATTTATTTATTTATTTATTTATTTATTTATTTATTTATTTATTTATTTATTCACTTTTATGAAGTGGCTTCTTGTAGAAAAGTTACGAACAAATAATATTTTACCTACTGTAGATAGCTCTTTGAACCTGTATTTGTAGTGTAAAATAACTTAAGTCAAAAAGGATGCAACATCAATACAAGAGCTTAGAATTAGCATGTTGAATACATACTGCATTCTTTCAGTAACTATACAGTAGTATTTTATTGTTAGAGTATACATGATCCACAGCCCTCCATACTTATCATGTATTAAGATAATTAAGGATCCATTAGCACTGCRTGTCCACCTTGAAGTTATACGTGATCAGCTCTGTCAATGACTCAATCTGAAATGTCTCTTTGTTCTTTGACTTCACCATAAATAGATTGAGTTTGATTAAACTTTAATGAACCTCAGGGGGGAAGTGGGTCAAGGCAGCAACAGAGAACAGGATACTAGAGAAAATGGCAGCTGATGTTGCCAAAGGAAAATAAAGCAAAGGATACATTCTTATCATATTCAATAGGCAGATAGGTTGGAATGTATGTAACCTGGTTATTTACACAAAACAAGAAATGTGAATGATTTATGGAATAAAAATACACATTTTGTGCAGAAAATGTTCAACACTGTATACAAGTAAAAGCCCAGAACTTAAGAAACCTTCCAACTTTACTTTTTAGTCATGTTGGGAAAAAAGACAGAGGGAAACAAAAAGTTGTGTGTGGGTCAGAAAGCAAAAGATGTTCAAGTAACCTACCRAACAATCAGTACAAAATAAACAATACCAGCAATAAATATTACCAGAAGCAAAAGTAGATTTAACACTTCAGCAAAAACATAGATGAAGATTAATGTTCAATTCATACACAGTAATAAGTGTTATAATTATGTTCAGATTTACACAAACACATTGAAAGATTCAAAAAGAAAGATGGGAATAGCAATCATGCAGAAATTTCAAATAAAAGCTAAATGAATCACTAACTGAATTTTTGGCATTAATATTAATGTGAATAGAAGCAGTACAGTGAGTTAAAGAAATAAAACCAATTTTCTCAGTTTCAAGTTCAGCTCTCAGCCTACTATAGCACAGCAATTCAGAAAGCAAACCAGACATTTGGTTAGAAATACAGCAAACATTATTTAAAATACAGATGATGGGTTTAGAAGTTATATTTCTATGGGTACCAGCACACACTTGGGTTGAGGGAAACGAAGCAGCAGCAAAAAGGCAACGACAGGACAAGTCAACTTACAGCGACCACAAACAAATCTGAAGGAAGAAGCATCATTAAACAAAACTAAAGGAAAAGTGGCAGGAGAAAACAAAGGAGGATGCMTTTAAAGATTCAAAGGAGAAGTAGAAGAAATAGAAGAGAAATAAATTGTTAAGAATATGGRATTTGGACACACGGGACTGTTTATCCAGAATACAACAACACAGACGGGGATTGTCAACATTGTGGAGCATTTTAATAGAGTATGAGAGAGAAAATCAAAAATCAAAAAAWTCATTAAATATCATGCTCAGGAGAGGGCTTCATCATGCTACAGGTGATATTTACAATCCCCTTGATATCAAAACATTTCCTTTAAAATATGTAATTTTTGAACAATACTGTTTTACACAGTGCCTATAATTTGGCCATGTATGTTGAGGCGATCAAATCCAGGCTTTCTGTTTAAATCTGACAAGTATTTTTGGTAACAGTACCCCTGAATTTACTCTATTGGGACAAGCTGTTAAACGCTMCACTCAAATACCTGCAAGACAACACTGAGGGAAAAGGAATACCACGAAGTATCTGGTTTACTTCCTGTTTTCCCGTGATGCACCGCGCTGTTTCGTGACAGCTTTTGATTGTTTACAATATAAATTTATCACCATTCAGCTTAAAAAAGGTGTTTAAATTAAGTATGGTTTGATTATGAACCGGAAATTGACTACTGTTAGAGAGAGTAAAGTTTGAAAGCTTCGTGATTTAGTTTTGTKTCCTGTATGTGAGTCGCGGGAAAAGAAAAAAGCTAAACGCGTCTCAGTTCCAGAGTTTATGTAAAGTTCCCGTTCATTTATATTGAACATGGAGAGACGTATATTTGGAAAAGAATGCCTCAAAGTTCCCACTGACTTCATTTCTCCGAGTAAGTTTCAAATTGCTCCATTTTTATTTGGTATGAGCCAAACTATGTTTTATTTTTAAACGGACATATTTATCTCCTTTTATGTTTTATGGAATATCTCTGTCTTATTTAGAAAATATCCAGGGGGAACTTGTGCCCCCGTCGCATTTTGCATCGACTGTCCCATCTGCTGGATCTCAAAGTCTAGGAATACCATCACCACCCTTGTCCTGGTTTAATCCCGTACCAACATCAGCAGATCCTCGCMCAGCCAATCCATGGCTGGCTATCTCTCAGGCACAACAGGAAATATTAGAGTTAAAGAAAGAAAATCAGAGGATCATGATGCTTCAAGGGAACATCTCGAGAGGAAAAACCTCTGCAGATCACCTCCCAGACCATACGATAAGGTATTTTTCACTAAATGTTTTCTTTATGAGAAGCTAAATGAATGTTGGCCAATGACGGTGTACCAAAACCTCATCTAAAATGCAGATCTGCAGACATGAGCGAGAGGTCCAGATGGGAGCCAGCAGAGAGGCACAAAGCTGAAGCTGACAGGCTGAGGGCTCAGGTGGAAGCCCTGAAGGAGAGTGCAGTGAGGARCAGGGAAGAAATGAGAGCCAAAGACATGGCCCTGAGCAGGTATCAGATTTACTCACATCATTATAAAGACACATCTTTGTATGGTTTGGGGTTGTGTAAAAGGTGACGATTGGTGCTTGATGTGTGTGTTGTGAATGATGCTCACCCGCTGCCACATCCAATTTTAGTTCAATATCTCTAAAACTGACTGAGCTCATTTTTATGTTTGCTCAGATCAAGTTAGCTCTGACGGCCATCTTAAAACAAGGTTAACTCCAAAAGTTAATCAGCTGTAAAGGTGGATCCAATGATTGCTTTCTCAGACTCTCATTATGCAAAAATCTACTTTTTTAGCCATTAAATGCATTTTGTTGTGTCTAGGAGTGCAGAAATGTCCTCTTCGTTTGGATTTAAAGAGACAGCATCAAAGCGAGTTGATCTGAGAYACACCTCAGAAAAAGGGTAAAAGAGGGGCTTGTGGAGTTACAGTAAGGAGGAACTCAGACCAAAGCCTTGAAGTTCCATTTTATATAGACCCGAACTGAATGATTTAAAATCAGATTCTTTTATTGTCATTCAACATAACATCAGAGATGCACTGTAGAATGAAATTACGATGCATATTAGCACACGACATAAACAGCTTAACAAACTATAAAGCAATGTAGAAATCAAAATACAAAAATTAAACAAAGTAAAATCATTTAGGCGTWTAAAAACACACACAAGAATATATATAGTAATAAAACAAAATAAAATAAAGTAGATATAGAGTGAGGTAGAATCTAGGTCAATGTCAAGGTAGAGGTGTTTCAAATAACAGATATGTTAAACACCTCTACCTCGACCTGGATTCTACCTCACTCTATTTCTACTTTATTTTGTTTTGTTTTATTTTTAAATGTGTAAAAGAAGGATTTGATATCAAATGTCTCCATTAAAGTCCATCCAGTGGTTCATGAGATACTTTTCTAACAAATTCAATTCAATTCAAAAGTACATGGGAAATTAAAACCAAACACAATTCACATAAAAACAGGCCAAAACATTATTGTTTCTATTTGCCCTTCATCGACGGGCAACACTGAGCTTAACTTGATCTAATTTTTGTGTCACAGAAGCAGCCACGAGCTAGAACTGACGCGTGAAGAGCTGTCAGATGCTAAAACTGAACTCAGCCAAGTCAGAGAGGAGCTCAGTCTCTGCAGCTTACAGGTAATAATGATGTTTACTGACAAAACATTTCATTTCCACACTCTCACAGATAAGAATCACCTGAGACTCRCTGTCGGCTTCTAACTTGTTTCTGCAGTTTTGCAAGCTTGCYGATAGCTTACAATTACATCTATTTTTTTAATTTTTTGCTCAATTAAGTTTCTGTTTTTACTGTTTTTGCCTCTTGTAGCTTAACAACTTGAAGAAAGAGTCTAATGAGGAAATAAAAAGGCTGAAGAGAGCTGTAGAGAGAAGTAAAGAGGAATCCAGGGAGCTCGCTCTTCAGGCTGAAATGAGCAGGTTGCAGGCTGAGGAGAACAAGCAGCAGGTCCTCACACTGCTGCAACAACTGGAGGAAATAAAGAAGAAACAGGACATGCAGGTAAACTGTATGTTGCAGAATCTCTGCGAGGACATTTAAGCTTTCATCAACTAAGATACACATTTTAATCTCTTCCCTTCATACAAAGACTATCAATGCATGTCTGTTGGTGTAAATTCTGCTGAGCTTTGACTTTCCTCAGCTGAAGGGAACATCACTTTGGGGATCAGTAAGTCATCGCGTCATTAAAGGTTTCCTTGTTTTCTCCTCTTTGCTGTCAGCTGCTGCAGTTAAACTCATCTCACCAAGCAGAGTTGGAGGCAGTAAAAAAAGTAACGGGTGAACTCCAGGACACGCTTCAGTCCCGGACTGCAGAAGTGCTGCAGCTGAAAAGCGCACTGAAGGAGGTGTCGGCTGAGAGAGACGGGCTGAAAGAGCATTTGAGGTGCCCGGTTTGGTTAAAAACTAAAGAGAGCTGATGCAATTTGTAGTCAGATATTTTTATTTATTTATTTATTTATTTATTTGATCGTTTTGCTTATTTTTCAGCCAAACGGAACAAGCTTTTGAGACGCAATCTGCCACGCTGCACAGCCTCCGAAACTACATCGGCCAGCTAGCCCCAGAGAAGGAAGAAAAGGAGCGTCTGAGTGAGGCTGTTGAGGTGAAAACAACAGAAACTCTACTGACTGAGTGAACCTGCTGGGATGTTTGTGCATCATTTTTGGGGCATTTGAATGATTTCTTACTGCGCTAACGGAAGAGCTGCTGTGCAAAAGACAAACAAGTTTTTTTTAGATTCTATTACATCCATCCTTACTGGCTGCCGCTGAAGGCGAACACAAAGCGTAATGTTTTTGAACCATTTGATGGATTTTAACAGAAAATAATAATTGGATGTACATCTACAACTGATTAACTTTTAGAGTCAACCCAATTCAAGATGGCTGCAACAATCAACTGAACTTATGAGTCCTATAAATAGCTATAATTCARCCAGTTTGACAGATATTGAGCTAAAGTTTGGTGTGGTAGTAACTGAAGTTCATCTCCTATATATACTCAGAGCGCTACATGTTCTGCAAGATCTGATGCATCTGTGGCTGCCATCTTGAAATAAACTCATAAAAATGGTGGGTGACATGCATTCCTTTAAGGAATATTAGACCTTTAAAGGACCTGTGACATTCATATCCTTCAAATAAAAAAAGTCAAAGAAAACTTCTTTTTATTTAAGAAACTTGATATAATACACATACACATAAATTGTTTGTTTTCTTTTGAACTTGGCTCAGCAAAAGTGAAACAGGAAGTGACACCAAAGGGGAACTCTATAAGCAAAGGAGCTTCCTGTTTTTTGTTTTTTTGAAAACAATATTATTTCCCAGCTCATCTTCATCTCTCTGATAGTGACTCAAAATAATCTAAAGAATCAGATTCTTCTCTGCAGTCTGTGTCGTCATATACATTTTAGTGAAGCTTTGTTTGCATGCAGAGACTTCCTGTTATTTCACATGCTAACTCTTGATCTCTTTTTTGTAATATCTTATTAATGTTATTTTTTGAAAAAAAAAATGCATTCATATTTATTACAAAAAATGATGGCAAAGGCACTTTAATTTGTTGTGTTTGGTTTATTTTGCAGAGGCTGAATAAAGAAAAATCTGCTCTTCAGACAACAACCGAGCTTTTGACAGTAAGGCTCAACTC
>NW_013952439.1:1113142-1114689 GCF_001266775.1 Austrofundulus limnaeus
ATATATATATAATATGAAAATTGTCCTCACATGCATTGTTCATAACACATTATGAGCAGTAGGGACTGCTTCTTTTAGTTTGAGCATCTTATTAATTCACTGTAATGTTTTCACAAATAGTCTTGTTTTTGAAAAAAACTGAGCAAAGTGTGAAGAAAAAAAAAACTTCATGAATTGTAAAAACACAAATGTTTATCTCACACTACACTGGGTTAAAATAATTAAAAAGAACCAGGTTCACACGGGGTGCCCTGTTGAAACGTTAGYACAAAAAGTTCCCCTGCAGGTAACCCATTACTGCATTTATCAAAGACTCCCCAGTACCAGCTCGCTTTTAGGTTTTAAACGTAAGGTTGTGCTTTTGTGACATGATGAGGTGCTTTAGATCTCAGTCAGTTCGGTGGTTTTAGATGGTGAATAGTGCAAATGCAAAAAACGTGCTGTTTTCAAAGGAGGAGATTTGGAGCCAGGGAGTTCTTATGAGTGAAACATTCTTGAAGATAATATTTTGAGTCAGTACCTTCCCAGGCATTTTATGTAAAARCTTTATTACTTTTCTCACATGAACTGAAACTTCTTTGGATTTCATGAGAAAGGTGAATCGTTTGTGCATAATTGTCCTCAGGTATATTGAATRTACTGGTAGCTGAACTGATATTTGTGTGTGTGTTTTTCAGCAGAGCTCGTCCGATCCACTTATGAAGAGCAGATCGGACGTTCTTCAAATCCTTCATCTGTGGCGAGAGAAAGTGTTCAAGTTATGCGTCCAGCTTCGCTCCAAGGACATTGAGATGCGAAGAGAGAAGGACGGACTCCTTTCAGAAGTATGAAAGCAGTCGTCAGCAGTGACGCCAGCTAATCGCATGTGACGAGGGATGAGCGACATTTATGTGTGTGTGTTTCAGGTGAGATCCGTGGAGCAGCAGCTCCAGCAGGAACAGCACAGAACCARCGTGCTCCAACACAGTCTGCATGACAGGATGGCCGAGCTGGACCTGGAGAAAGTGGAGAAAGAGGTTCGTAAGAGAACAACTGACGGGATTTACTCTGTTTTCCATCAAGTGTTGTAACTTTAGGATTATTTAGGTGAACAATGCTGACGGTGCAAAACCTTTGTATGGATCTGTCGACATTTAAAGAGAAATGATTAAAAACAAGCATCTCAGTTTAAACAGTAGTTTGGTAAAGATGTCTGTTTTTCCCTGTCAGGTGTTAAAACAGAACTTGGCCGAGGTTCAAAAAGAAAACRCTGAGCTGACGTTGCAGAACCAGAAAACAGAAGCTGATGTAAAAGCCTTGACAACGGCTCTGCGAAGGTAAAACTGTTTCACCTGATTTTTTTGTCAGATTTTCATCACAAGACAATCTCTGCAAATTCCAAACTTCACAGGTTCTCACAGGAATTTGAAAGCAAGCTGACAGAAATGGACGCAGCTAAAACACGACTCACCAGCTGCAGCCAAAGACTTTCTTTTGCTAAAAGAAGAGTGGAGACAATCCAAGGTACTGACACGGTGGAGGTTAGCGTGGTTTTATATATATATATT
>NW_013952439.1:1115789-1117719 GCF_001266775.1 Austrofundulus limnaeus
TATATATATTAATGCAGTATATCTGCTAAAGAATGTTCGTAATGTTTTGCAGGTTTGGTTATGAGAAGAACGGCTCTACAGAAAATTGAACAAGCTTGTAAACAGACAGAAGAGAAGAACAACAGGTGGAGTTTAAATTGGTTTTATTTCACTTTTATACTTGGTGGTTTGAAAGACGAGTGTGTAACAGTACTGCATATAGCTGTGCGTTTAGGGGGGATGATGCTGTTAGCATGCATGATTCTATCAAAAATACCATATGCATTGAAAAGTATAAATAATTAAACCATATATCAGGGCTGCTGATGCAAATTTTACTTAATTTAATATAAAAATTCATTTAAAATCAATTTAAAAAATTTAATTGATGATTCAAAGTTGCATTTCACAGCTTGAGGACCCAGTCTTTTGCAGCTTTTCTCATGGAACCTAACTGCGTAGTTTGTGTTAATCCCTTATATGTATGTATTAGGGCTGCAACGATACAGAAAATTCACGATTCGGTTTGGTTCAATACGTTAGTCTCACGGTTCGATATTGTTTCGATACAAAAAAGAGAAAGTTCCATGCCCTCTTTAACTTGTAATTTACTTAAATTAATTATGAACATTTGTTTAACCTCAAAAGTACAGTTTTTAAATTAAATGTTGCTGAAACAGCAAGTTTCTCAGTGGATCTGCGCTCGAATGTGCAGCCTAGGTGGAGTAGTCGAACACAGATCCACTGATCCTTCAACACAGAGCATCTTCAAAAGACAAGCTGATGAAATAAATAAAAAGAATCTGTATTGTTCCATACAAGTGTGTATTGAACCTAAAGCACTTTCAAGCTAAATTATTAAGAATATTATAATTGACTAATAAGTTATGTAAAAATGGTACATTACTTGACGCATGTCCTGTTCCCATGCTTCACTCCTGGAGCGCAGCATGTACTCTGCCATCCATCAGGGGGTGTTGCAGCACCCGACACACCCCTRTTGCTCAGAGCCTTGCTTATGCAACCACTTTTTCATTTTTGTGATTTTCCTTTATCCAGCTAAAGTTCTCACCCACCCCACTTTCTCTGTTGTTGTTACTCCTCAGCATCAGAAGCCTTCAGATGGAGCACAGTTTGGTGTGTGAAGAAAGAGACAAACTCACTCAGGAGCTCAAACGAACCCCTGAGCTCATCGAAAAAGCTCTGGCTGACCTGAAAGAACAATGTGAGACCCTTCACACGTCACAACGCTCTCTGTGTCATTCAGTATCTGTTTAATTTTTTTTTTCTTGGCAAATGCTCACCTTTGACCTCATTTTCCAGATGAGAGTAAAGTGAGACAGCAGCAGCAGGAGCTGGAGCACAGCTGCACAGAGCTGAAGCTGGCCGTGGCGGGTAAAGAGAAGGCAGAGCAGAGCTTGCAGCAGACCCGAGCCCAGCTGGAGGAGAGCAGCGCCGGCCTGGAGAGACTCCGCTGTGAACTGCTTCGCCAGCACGAGCAAAGCGAGCACGGTGAGGCAGCGGCTATTTTGGGCTCCAGGACTGCTGCTCTCAGAGTGCTCCCTCGTCTGCTTATGCTTCAGTTTACACGTGGGGCTCACTCTCACACTCCAATAAGATCAGGAGCTTTATTGGAACAGCTGGGAATTTTGTGACAAGACCTTGGATGTGTCTATGTGAAAGAGATGTAGCTTCTTTTAGTTCCTCAAAAATCACTTTAAAAGTGCATTTAATAGAAATGTTGACAATTCTGATCTCAGCAACATTTAAACTAAGCAGATTTGCATCATTATAGATGTTTAATCATTATAGATCATATAGATATTATATTACATTATAGATCATATAGATGCATCATTATAGATGTCTTCTCTCTTAACCTCTCCTTGGGCTGCTACCTTATCGTGGTGGAGGGGTTTGAGTGTCCCAATGATCCTAGGAGCTATGCTGT
>NW_013952439.1:1120889-1133215 GCF_001266775.1 Austrofundulus limnaeus
ATGGATGGATGGATGGATGGATGGATGTTTAAAATAAATCTTTAGTTATAGGCGCATTACATTTTTTTATCACATTGTTTCACTTAAATCAGTGATTCCCAATGTGGAAAAATTTCCCAGGTGTGTAAAAAAGTGAATAAAAACAGGACTGAGATATGTAGGGCCCTATCATTTCCGCAATGCAGAAATTGCAGATTGAATCACGGAATTAACACAAAATGGAATCCAGTATAAAATGTAGAATCTCACGAAATTTGCTCATTTCGGTGAGTTTCTGATGTATTTTGGACACTGAAGTTTTCTGCACCTGCCATTACCTGGTTTATTTATTTAATTACTTATTCACCTTCAAGGCAACATTTTTATCTTTATGTTTAGTTTGAGTTGAAAAAATTAAATGTCTGAGAAATAAATGTTCCAGGGGTTAAATAAATAATTTTCGTTTAATAATCAGTTGTAGTACATTATAGTTTTGGAGAATCATCATTACGTTTGACTGAAGGGGTACTAGTGGTATGATAAAATTGCTCAGGGTACACAAGTCTAAAAAGGTTGGGAACCACTGACTTAAACCTTATTACATATATAATAATAAAATGGAACATATATTTCTGCATTAAATGTATCTGTAATTTAAAAACAAAGTAATTTACAGACAAATCCTTCAGGTAGTTTCACAGACTCACTTATTTTGCTTGCATCACTAATCCTGGCATCACATTTATTTGTGTTTATTAATAAGACCAAGCCTCACTTTAAAGGATACGCCCGTAAAGATTTGTGGGGGTGTATTAATCTCTCCTGTTGTAAAGAAACGCTCCAGTGTTTCACGAGCTGAAGGAGATAATAAAAGATGCTAGCGAAGCTCGTTTTTGCTTGCGTTTCGAAAATGCGAGCAGCTTTCGTCATGACTGATACTTGGATGTTTTTCATTCGTTTCATTGAGTCAGGCACTTCCCTAAATTAAAACAACTGTTTGACTGAACCCAATCCTCCCCACACTCACAGCAAAGATGGACATAGAAAGCACATTAATCACATTTGGATAGGATGATAGTAAAAACACAAGTAAGATGCTGCAGCATATGATTATGGTATTATAATGTACAACCCCAGTAACAATGAAGCTGTGACATTGTATAAAACATTAATAAAACAGAATACAATGATTTGTAAACCTATGTTTATTTGAATACACTACAAAGACAAAATATTTAATGTTCAAACAGATAATCTTTATAGTTTTTTCTGGTTTTTTTTTCAAGTATTCACTCTTTCACACTCACAACACGTTCCAAACAAAATGGGACAGGGTCGTGTTCACCACTGTGTAACGGAACGTGTTTCAGATGTCAAATTCAAAGTGAGTAAATATTTTTGCGACAAAACAAGGTTTATTCATTTGAACATTAAATGTTTGTCTTTTGTAGTGTATTCAATTTAATATAAGTCAAAAAGATTTGCAAATCATTGTATTTTTTGTTTTATTAACACAATGTCCCATCTTCATTGGAATTGTGGCTTTAAACCAAAACAAAGTCTTGTAGTTCATGATAAAACTTTAATAAAAATAATAAATAAGTAAAAAATAACCCTGTGGACTGTTGTTTCCAGCCCTGCAGGAGAGCGTGTCTCGGATCGAGGAGCGGTGTGCTGAGAGACTGAGAGTGATGGAAGCTGAAGTCCAAGCTGCCAGAAGAGAGCACACCAGAGCAGGTAGTGAGATCCACCTCGTGTTTCCTCTCAGGCGGCACAATGAAGTTTTCTGTTTAATGCGGCCTGTGGTTTAATATGATTGGATTTGTTTACCCAGCGCACAGCAGCACAATATAACAGCACGTCCCTGTGGTTTCTGACCTGTCTGCTCTCTCTGTTGCAGTTATGACTCTGCGTCAGTTTCAGAGAGAGGCGACAGCGTGCAGGGACGACAAGGAGGTCTTTAATAAACGGCCAAAGGAAACCGAGAAGAAACACTTTCCTTCTGTAAGAATATTTTTGAAAACAACAACGAAAAGAAAAAAAAAAACAGTGGTAGATATTTGTTTTCCTTTGATTTCCTGTCATATAAACAGAATATGTTCCAGGTCACAGTTGCTGAAAGAGGGTTGATGGCAGGGTCTCCACAGAGCCTCACAGCAGCACCAAACCCCTCAGAGACGAAGTGCTCTCTAGACACACAAGTCCCGCCTCCTGCAGGTGGTAATAAATGTCCTGTTACTGCACGTKTCTGACATTTACACAGGTGTTTGCGCTCTGACCAGCCGGCTGTCTGTATCTTCTCAGAGCGACTGCTGTGTGTGTTGGAGGAGCTCAGCGCTGCAGTGATGAACAGCTCGGAGGACTCTGCTGAAGAGGACGGAGAGAGTGACGCCCCAGAACCGTCCACAGACCTCCTGCGCTGCTAGTACCTGAAGATGAGTCATTAGCCAAGCGAACTCACTTTATTTGTGTGAAAGCTGGGCAGCGTCGTTGCCTCAGAAGCTGCTGGAGGCAGTTTGACGAGCCAAACATCAGAAAATATTTATTTTTTCTCACTTTATGTGTGAATGTATGAAAAGAAGAACCTCTTCTAAACTGTTTAAATTAAAGGGTTAGTTCGGATTGTTTTGAAGTGGAATGCAACAACAATTTATTTTACATGTTGTAGATAGCTCTTTCTGTTCTGACTGGATTCCAAGTGGGACCGAGACAAAACTGGATTGCTCCAAGCTAAAAAACAAAACAATAAATTCAAGTAATGCAAACTCTTCCGCAGTCATTCCAGAAGAAATGTTATGTTTTGTGCTTCAATCTGCACTTGAAGTGCTGCTATAGTATTTCTAATAGTAATACTGGAGGATTTATTGTAAATAACAGTGTATATTAATGATAATTTAAATATATATACAACAGTGTTCACATAAAACATCATGAAAGTTTTAGATTGGAGTTATTTTAGGCTACCACTTTGCTCTTGGACCAGTCATTAACTCACCTATCCTGTCAGAATCAAACTCTTTTAATCTGTCTACAACAGGTAAGATAACATTTGTTCATAACTTTCAAATTATTCTTTCAGAGAAATTCTGTATTTGTCTCAAAATGACAAGTATTCTTGAAAATAAGCATTTTGTATAGCTTTTATTATTGGAAAAATTGGTTTAAGAGTAATTTAGACTTTAGCATTTTGAGCAATACGATTTATACTCAAGCAAATAAATGACAATAAACAGTTCTTAGATAAAAAACAGCAAAGTATTTGTCTTATTGAGTGAAACAGTTGAGTACAATTATTAGCACAGTTTTATATGACAAATAAAATGACTATATTAGCCATAGTTTGGAAAAATAATTGTATCAGTTTTTTTTTTAAAAAATTAGACCCTAAAGATGAGCAGTTTGTTTGTATTTTTAAATTCAAGTATTTTTTAAAATCTGATTTAAAAGCTGCAAACATAATTTTATTGTATATTTTTAGAGTCAGCTGATGACTGGTATTTCTAGTTTTGCAATATGAAAAATCTCTGTGAAGACTTCACACGACAAACAAATATAATCTGAAATTGAATTTATTGCGCAGTCAGAAGGCTGATGATGATGAACACCACGATGAGCCAGATAATTGGACCATTTCTCATGTTGTCACGACTTCTAATAAATTTTGCAGCAGTTCAAAGTTTCGAGCCTCCAGGTAAACCCACCCAGCGGAGGATCCAGGCAGAAGGAAAGTGCTAATAAAGTCCTGGCTTTTCTACTCAAAGGTAGTTTGCAGGTAGAAACAAAGAGGTTATTCATCATTTCAAACGGCGGGGGGATGAACGGATCGGAACTCAGAGTTTAATGTGAAAAAGACTGCTTTTATTTGGTGCAAAATATCAATAAGAAATACAAGAATAAAAACTTAGAGACAGTAAAACTGCACATAAAATCTAAACCTGCGYAAAAATATACTGTTTTTAGATATTCAGTGTATGATCAAATCACATCGAGCATTTTTCATCTAAGTCAGCAGCAAGGTCGTGAATGTCACAATAATAATAAATAGAAACATTGTTCCTACAAATAAACACGTGTACATGAAATGAAAATAGTTTTTCTTGCAGACTTWAATAAATATCCCCGAGCAAAGATATTTGAACAGCTGACATTTACAGTAAGGGCCCTACTAGTGCTAGCCCTAATATGTATTGACACTAATTTGTTTTCTAGTAGTACTAATATATTACTAGTATAGTAAAGGTAATAATAGTATTAGGACTAGTAATAAAATAAAATAAAGTGATGCAAAAATGTCAGCTCYGATGCCGTTTTAAAGTCAGTGTTCAGATGTGTTTTGGTGAACTAAAAATCTTAAAAAAGTCATCTGAATGCTATTGACAWTTAGATGTATCGTTGCAACAGGATAACTTATGTAAGAGTAGTTAAGCTGGGGAAACAGCCTTTCAATCGTGTCCATTTCATGCACTAATAATTAATCCACAGCCCATCATTTGCCTTCATGAGCATCTCATCACCAGCAGAGGGCAGTGTTGTCCAAGCTGACAGCAGGTTTAACACATCAACAGATAAATCCAGTGTATTTTATCTGCAGCTGTAGTTAGGAGGACACTGTAATCCACACAGACATGTTTAACCAAAACAAAACTGTGAATCCAGGACTTCGTTTAAATCTCAGCTGCATTTTCCAAGAATTTTTGTAAACGTCTTCCAGGAAAGTGCTATAAATTTTGTTCCTCTACCCTCAAGTGGGTCCAAAATAAACACTACATGAAAGCAAGCAGAAATATATTTATATGCTTTCAGACAGCAGGAGAGGGGGGGGGGGGGGGGCTGTGCGGCAGTAGGAGACCACTGTGGGAAACTGCTAAATAATTTAACAGAGCATTTCAGTCCAGGGAGGAAATTAAATAGATTGGGTAATAAAACCGAATCAATAAACTCTTGACAAATTTTATTAACAGTTTACACTTAATGATCTTATGACATAAAATATTATGTAAGTAGTTCAAACAAACAAGTGATGGAGATTTTAGCAGAAATATCCCCACTGGCCTTAAACCTGCACTGTAGGTTATAGGTTCACTGGTTTATATGTGATTATCAGTTCTTTGCAAAGCATTGTGGGAGTTTACGCTCTGCTACGGTGTCAAATCAGAAGATCTTCTGTCCACTTTATGGACAAACTGGGAAACTGTTCTGACATAATTTCCAAATCTTCAATACTCATGTTTAAACATGAAGAAATGAGATTTATCTGGGACTTTAAAATGTCTGAAGCTGCTGACCTTATTGAAACATTTGGGCCAAATGTTTTGCTGCTTTAATATTCAGGGCACAAAAACAGGACACTGTCTGCAGCTCCTGGGTTTACTTTGTGTTTCTGCTCTTCATCACAAACACCAGGATTTTCTTCACTGTTGTCTGGCTTTAGCTGAAACCCTGCTTCTTGTTTTAAATGTTACAAAAGCTAGAAGTGACTCCACCTGCAACACATTTTGTCTTACTTTTTATCCCCAAAGTGTAGTCCTCCTGGGGACAGTCCTCGTTTAGTTCTGTTACATCCAGTTGCTGGAAAAGACTTCAAGCCTTTAGATCTGTCTATTTTCATTCAAAGGTGTTGTAACCTGTTTATAACGTTAGAATGTGCACTTTTTTAAGACTAACATTTCAATGTGTGAATTTACATTCATTATTCATAGATTTCCTGTTTTTTTTAACATATTCATTATTTTTCTGTGCATTTTTTGCAATCCAGCTACTGAATTGTAGCTATTTTCATCGTATTTAAACTTTTAGCTCATTCAGTTGATTTGTGATTTTTACACATCTCTAAACATTTACCTTTATTCACAAATACTTTCCTCATAATAATTCAGATCTCCTTAATTTCTTCAAAAACATTGTTCTTGTAATCTGCTTCAACTTCTTCCTCTGTTTTTTTATTCTCTTGCTACTTTTAGACTTTAGCTATCATTTGGCTACTTTTAATCCTTAGCTACCGTCTCGCTACTTTTAGCTTTTAGCTAATACTTAAATACTCTTATTTTTGTTACATTTAAGTAGCATTTTTCTTAATTGATTTTGCAGCTAATGTTTGCTTCTTTTATTGCTACTTTTAGCTTTCTGCTTGCTCTTATACTCTTAGCTAGCATTTTGATTTGATTTTGATTTGATTTATTGATTTAACAGGAAAAGATCACTAAAATCAAGCCTGACTCAGCATAATTGCTGTTTTACAACAGGTTCCTGTTCTGCAGCACATAAAACACTCAGAAATATAGCATTGCGCAGCTAATGTTTGTTCTTTGAGCTATGTTGCTACATTTGCTTTAACCGTTTTATACTTTAAGCTTAGTAGAAAAATTCTAGCTTTACAAACTTAGTTTCAGCTTCTTGAATAAATTTCAGCAGACATTCACTACATTTTCACATAAAATTCACTTTATTTTTAGGATGCTGTGAACTGCTGTTTAGTTAGACAACTAGAAGCCAAAAAAAAGGATAAAATTCTCAGTCCCCAGATGGAGTTCTGATTTTAGATTTGATGTTTATCAAATCAGGCTTCACGCAGCACCGCCCACTCCCAATATCTTAGCAAAGTTCTGTCAGAGCAGAGGTGTTGATGACTGAGCTGATGTGACCCAGTGAGTCACAGGTGTCGGCCAGCCGAGCTCCATGCTGCGGAAGGCCCTGGTGACGGTCGTGGACTGCAGTGGACGGCCGTGCTGCAGGGTGGCTGTGTGAGCAAAGGCAGCCAACGTCTCCTATTTATAGACGCAGCAGACAATGTGGGACTTTGTTTAGGGCAGTTAACAGTGGACTKAACTGTCTGATTAGAAGCTACAGCAAAGCTTTTTACAGTTTGCCTAGAGTGGCAGATTGGCTGTAAAAAAGGAGCAATTATTGCAAATTTGTTCCACAAATGCCTATTTTCTCACTACACAATTTGCAATCTAATCCTCCGCTCAACATGATGGGTCACATATATGGACARTTATAAATAAAACTCATTAAACCTAAAGTAAATCTAGAGTCCTCAGCTAACTTCAGAACCCTTAGAGTGACAAAAATAAACTGAACTAATATGAGCTAACCTAGCTTCCAGTAGTTTTATTGTTTGTGTTTTTGCTTACCATTGTTTATTTGTGTATTACTTGAAATCTTAAATACACATTTGTGATGACACTATTRTCCTAAAAATACACAACTTGTGTGCATTTTTGTTATCAGCTTCTTTGTAAGCATTCCTTACTAAGATAATGTTTTGTCCCACAAAGACCTCCTACAATAACACTGATCTCAGATTATTTAAGACTAGTTGTAAAGACTAGTTACAACTCAGCGACTGGAGGTTTTCATGACCTAATCTCTGTGTAGCTGATGTGTCTGATTGCGGTGGTGTGATCTCTGATAACTGCTAATTCTAACACTGGATGTGCCTGTATTTAGGCCATTTCACTCCCCCAGGCTTACAACTTGTGTGCATAATTCTGAGGGTTATAACAAGCAGTTGCTATTTATAAAACAAGGTTACTTTCAGAAACAGATGCATTGGTGCTGACGAGTCATTGAGTTTTGTACTTACTGTGGTTTGCTTTGTCTGCACGTTCCACCTGCACTACCTGAGAGATACTCATCTGCACCGTGTTTAACAAGGAACACAATCGTTAGCCTTTTTTTTGCAGGGAAAGAACGACACGACGCAATTTGCTGCTGGAACCATAAAGTCTGTGTCTCATGCATTTCATTTTACCTATAAACACTATAGAAGTACTGAAACATCTTCCATTTGTATTCAGCTAAATGTTGCCAAAGGGCTCGTGCACGAAGGCAAGGGTGAACAAATATCATTTGCGTTGGTGAAAAGTAAGATAAAAATCAAGCGAGCACTACAGTATAGAAGCAGTTTATTATTAACAACCCCCAACCCCCCAAAAAAATWAATAAATAAATAAAACATAAAAAGACACTTTAGTACTTATATTGAAAGGTATTTGTCAGATATTTGACTGTTGTAAAAACACGAGAATCTTCACGCTAAAAGAAGCAGAAAGGTCGCATTTTTATGGATCACACTTTCAAAACAGCTCTATATATAATCAGAGCCACGTGTCCAAAAAAGTTGGAATGTTTAAAGAAATATTTAAACATTTTCTAATATCTTCAACCACGGCTATTCAACTGATGGCCCACATGCCACATCCGGTCTGTGGGTGACTTCAGTCCGGTCCGCTAATGATCTCTTTAAGGAAAACAAGGGAACTTAGTTTAATATAAGAATAGATTCCAAATCAATTTATAATTTTTAAATTTATGATTCAATTCAGCAAAATAAACAAACTTAAAAGGTAAACGATAATAATACTTGTTCTTTTACATAATGCAGTTAAATAACTCTCTTAAACCAATATTTTATTCGCAATGAAACATAATGAACTCATCAAATGTTTAAACTAAAAAAATAAGGTGAATTTGATGGCAGCAGCATTTTAAAAAGGCAGGAATAAGGGCCACAGGAGTGTTCACCAGTTTGCAAAAAACTGCATTTTAGAAAAATATAGCCAGTTCAGAAATATTTCTCAACAGAAAATCTGGACGACTTTGAATATCCCATCATCTACATTTCATAATATCATCAAAATATTTCAAGAATTTTAAGAAATTGCTAAACTCAAAAGACAAGACTGAATCAATATTGGATGCCTGTGATTTTCTTGCCTTCAGGCAGCACTGCATTAAAAACGTCGGGGTTTTCAGGCGGTAATTGACAGCAAAGCATTTGCAACAAAAATTTAAAAAGGAAAAGCTTGATTGACAGGTAATTTGTCCCATTGCTTTTGGTTTCTTAAAAAAGTAGGAGGCRCATCTATAAACTGTTGTACTCCGAACACCCAATTTGAATGTAAATACCTTCAAATTAAAGCTGAAAGTCTGCAGTTAAAGCACATCTTGTTTGTTTCATATCAAATTCATCATGGTGGTGTTTACAACCAAAAATATGAGAATTGTGTCGATGTTTCGATATTTATGGACCTGAATGTGTTTTAGTTTATGAGTTACAGTTATGTGTGTGGTTTAGTCTCCTTTTGTGTTTTTCTGAATGATACATAACTTATCTAAAACAAAAAGGCTTCTTCAGTATATGCAGGTTTTTTTAAACCTTCCATTTAAGTAAGATTTTTTTTCTTGAATACACACAAACACAATCTCTGGAGTGGCAGAATAACTTTTTAAAG
The DNA here is from genome assembly GCF_001266775.1 of Austrofundulus limnaeus. Lineage (NCBI taxonomy): Eukaryota > Metazoa > Chordata > Actinopteri > Cyprinodontiformes > Rivulidae > Austrofundulus > Austrofundulus limnaeus. Next base: position 1,130,105 of record NW_013952439.1, read on the forward strand.
ACAAACTAATTATGGTTCATCATATCTGTGGAGAAAGATCATCCTGCTCCAACAGTATTTTAGTTTATTAAATTGAACTTAATTATGGTGAAGTTGTTCTCAGCACTTTCTATAAAAGATAATAGCTGCAGTCCAACCAATCAAATCACACTCAGATCAATAAGCCTAGTCTGTTGCCTGTTTTGTTTTGCTGCTGATGCAGCAATCTAATTAAAGAGGATGCCCCCCTTCWCCCTCCCCTCCCCTAAACACACACATACAGCCTATTCTGCAGCTCATTTATCAAATTATCAGTTTCCCACAGTGAGTAAGCAACACTGGAGTGAATAAAAAAATTACCTATCATGCCATTAAAGAGATAAATGTTTACACCAAATGAGGCCCAGTCAGAAAAATTCAATAAGCGCATTTCAATAAAAGTCACATATCTCAACCTGCTGCAGCATACAGTTCATAATGCATTTTAAATTTCCTTTTGCCATAAAATACAAAGGAAACAACTGAACAATAAAACTCCCTTAAAACCCATTTGGATCTCCTCTTGCAGCCTTATCTTGTTAATGTCTAGRTGCTGCATAACACAGTAAATATTCAAAACTATTAATGTAGGATTAAATTTAGTGGTYGTGGATATGAAGCCTTTAAGAGGTTTTATTTAGCTGTTTTATTTTTAACGTTGGGTTTTAAAGCAAGCTATTATCACTATTGGTCAAAATGATTAGGATGTCTGCATGTTATGTTAAAACTATGAAAGAGAATAACTCCTTTGTTGCGTTTGTGGTAGAATGTTTGGAAAATCACAGTAATAAACCGGGGTGCTACATTTTTTTTAGTGTGTCTTTCCTGAATAATGTATTTCTCAATCGGAAATGCAGACAGCCTATTAGAAACAGCTGACATGTAATTAATAGAAAATGTAATTCATAGTAAAACTTCTGGATAAATAATTTGTTGTTTTTCTTTGTGCTGGTGGGAAGATCAAACATAAACATTGGATAAAACAAGCATAACAGACTGTTGATGGACCTAGTCAGTGGAAAGAAATTGAAGTTCCATCTTTAAAGCTTCCTTCACGCTCAGTGATGACTTTGCCATGCTCTCCACAACCCGAACAACCTATTAGAATGTGTCTGGATCGCTGCAAAATTGGAAAACCTGTTTCAGTGCAAAGGCAAATATGATTCTGCTACATTCTTAGTACTCCTAAAATAGTTTTCCCCCTGCTTTTTTTCCACCTCCACRAGCAGCTTTTCTTGTTCCTTCACCACATTCCATGCACCCATCTTGGCGCTCAGATACGGGGAAGATGCCAGATTTCTTATTGGATGAAACTTGCAGTAATGATGGTGTTCCAATACAATATACTTTAGAGTGGTCCAGAATTATTTTCAGTTAATAGTACCATTAATATATGCAAGTTACTCCTGCTGAACAGAATTACATACCATTTATGATGGTTTGTTTATTTCATTTAAAAAATCAATAACCTTACACTAGGGGTGTAACAATACATCAATTAATAATTCAGTTATGTCAAGGCAAAAAAATAACAAAACAAAACAAAACATTGATTCATATCGTCATCATTTGCCCATCTATATATCGCATCATATAGATTGTAAACTTGTGAGTTGTGTTGAGTCAACATCGTATCATCACAGATTTTGTGGTATCGAGAAACATCATATTGTCATCAAAACAAATTGATATCATATTGTGATACAGCCTGTGATTTAAACCCCTATATTCCACAAACTAAACAATTATGAGTAATCTTTTTTTATTTCACCCTGTTTCCCGCTCACCTGATTTTGGGTCCAACAGCACATTTTATTATGTTCTTATATTTACACAGGTCACAAAACATACTTTATTATTCTTCTTTTTAAATCATGAAGAGAAAAAATATTGGTATAATCTACAAATATTAATAATAATAAAAAACATTTTAATTGATACTGTATTCAATAGAAAATATTTTGGACTCAACACGGAACCCTGAGGGATTCCTTTTTAAATCTTTCCAAACTCTCAGTTGTTTCTCATTAAATCCCAAACAGTTTTAACCCCTTATGCGTTTAATGATTATTTTCCTCTTTAACTCTAAAGGTTGTTTCCTTTTAAAGCGGAGGAAAAAAGTGAAAATTCACATCAATGTGAAATGTGTACACAAGCTCATGAGTTCTACTAGAAACATATCCTATTATWATAAATAATTAAAACATTTTACAGATTTTTGACATTTAAATTTACATTTAACTCTTTGATTACATTAATATTTATAATGAATTGTCAACAATAGCAATTTTCTTTTTGTGTAGTTATGAATAAAAAGCATTTTGTTGATTTGTATCCTCTGAGAATGACAAACTCCTCTTTCCTGTCTTGCTGAATAATTCAGCCTCAGGTTTTTGTTTTTATTGCAAAATCATTTAACTCAAATTGTTGCTAATTACCCTTATTTCCTGTGAGTTGCTTTCAGGTTGTCATCAATTTCAAAATTAACTTACAATCTTTCAAAAATTAGCCAAATAAAGTTTTATATTTCCAGAATATGCAGCTTATTTCCAGCAGTACTTCTTTTTTTACGCTGTACTGGACCCTTCTGTTACCAGGAATGAGGAAGAGTGTAAAATGACTAACATATAAGTCAATTAGTTTCCTAATATACAGCATTAGTTAGGCCACTTGGCAGGCACTGATTAAACGGTTATAAATCAGTGCATTAGCTCTCACAGTTCCAGTTTCTGCACTGAAACACCTGCAGGGGACAGCGCAGGATTATGGTGCACAGAACCACTGCATGAGCACAGCCTCACATGTTGGAGCAGCAGGATGGATAGATAGTACCCTTACAGAGTGCATGTACACGTGCACACGCTCAAGTCAGCAGTATATATATGTTGTTGGTCCCTGCTGACTTTATGAATGTGTGTGCTGCCTCTGCACCACACACACCAAACACAGCAGAGACTGCAGTGACGTGGGGAGGAGGAAGAAGAAGAAGCAGGGAGGCTGCACTTATTATAATTCAACGTCAGCCCAAGTTTGATAAACGCCCTCTTTTCATCTCTCTCTCTCTCTCTCTCTCTCTCTCTCTCTCTCTCTCTC
>NW_013952439.1:1133267-1141097 GCF_001266775.1 Austrofundulus limnaeus
CTCTCTCTCTCTCTCTCTCTCTCTCTCTCTCTCTCTCTCGCTCTCTCTCTCCCCCTTTCTCACTGGCCCAATTCAATGGTCTCCATCCACAGTGAGAAGATCTGCTCCCCCTCTCTCCACCTCCATCTTTGAGATAAAACACTGGCTTTAGATTTCCAGCAGCAGCATCAGCAGCAGTGGGCTGGCGCTGCGGTTGCGCTGGCACACATTCACCGTGGGCGCACAGAGAGAGAGGGAGAGAAACTGAGAGACGCTCCGCATCTATTCTGTGGATTTCTTTTCTTTCTTTTTTTGCTTTTTCTTTCTTTTTWAAATTTTTTTTCAAATTTGCATCCAAGCCCTCTGTATATCTACATGCTTCTCCTTGCTTTGCCTCACTCGCACACAGACCAGGAGTTGATTTCACTTCCCGGAGGAGAGAAAAAATGTGGAATCGCACAGTTGCTGCAGTCTTTGTTATTTTTCATTTGTGTGGGGAGTCGTTGGCAGGGTTTCCAAACCAAATCAACATTGGTAAGTTCAAAGGTTTTCTTTTTATTTCTTCAGATATCATGAAATATCAAAGTTTTATGCCCTTTTTTCTTCTCTTTAATCATTAACCAACTTACTTAAGTATGAGGCTTGTGGGTTTCTGCTGGTCTGTGTCAAAACAGAGTTAAAATGCCAAAATGCCAGTTTCAGACTGCTTTCCTCTAACTTATAAATGACAGTGTGAAATCATGTCTTTATACTTGGGATTGAATAATGCAGTGTATGTTTGGACTAATTAGAGCTCTGTTGTGTGTGTGTGTGTGTGACATTTTCTTCCTTCCTGTAGGTGGACTGTTCATGCGCTCCACAGTGCAGGAGCACAGCGCCTTCAGGTTTGCTGTCCAGCTCTACAACACCAACCAAAATGTGACAGAAAAACCTTTCCACCTCAATTACAACGTGGACAACTTGGAGTCCTCCAACAGTTTCTCCGTCACACACGCCTGTGAGTCCGTCCCCTCATTATTTTTGCACTTAAATAAACCTGTGGATGTTGTTTAAATGGTATACCCCACAGTGATGCAAGAAAGGGATGTTCTGGGCTGCAACACAGGTTATATAAAGCTTCCATTCGTCTCAATGGCATCCAGAACACAGATGGTAATGAGATGAAACCGCTGTTTTAAAATGAAATGGATCATCCTAAAAAAGACTAAACCCACACTCCTGCCAAGTGTCTGGCTTGATTCTTTAACTCTTCACTCGTGGCATCCAAAATCCACCAGCTGGATGCTAGAAACCAATGGTTAATTAGCTGTACAGTCATTTTGTAAACAGAGGGACTCGGTAATTCAGAAGAAGCTGAGCGTCACTTAAATTGCTGTGCCTGAATCAATTGTAATTGTTGTTACATCTCACTCTAGCGGCTATTTAAACACACACACACACACACTGAACAGGGAAATTAAAACAATTCTGATGAAATTTTGAAGGGTACCCACACAGCTACCCAGCTTCCCTGAATACAGTTGCAGTGAGACAACTATGATTTTAAGCTTTAAAATTCTTAAGTTGGGAGTGGAAGAAGACTGTGTTGGTCACACGTGGTTTCTTTATTTCTACTGTGCTATAATGTAAAAAAAAAAAAAACATAAGACCTGTTTGAAATGATTCTTTACCTCCCATTACTGAAGAGAAAACTTTAGGCTTATTGAAGTTTATGAAAGTTTCGTTATGCTCTCATTGCACCCCAACAAGATTTACAAGAAAACCTTAAATCACAGTGAGTGACACATTTTGTTGTATTATTTGTATATGTTCTTAAAAATGTTGTGGGATTAGGAATCAAAAAGAAAAAATAAGTTGGTCCTCTGGATGGGTTCTTCTTTAGTGAAATGTTTCGTCTCTCGTCCAAGAGACTTCTTCAGTCTGATGAGTTTCAGGTGAACTCAGCTTTATAAGGACTGCCTCTACATGGACAAACTGGTTAGTCACATGCAAAAGAGGGCCATCGCCTAGCAATAGGCTTGATTAGCTCTATTGTTCATAGAGGGTCATGTGCCCCATCACCTGACTTATTGGTTTGGATGCTGTGGTTCTTAGGTGTCGTGTTATCTGTATGTAGTGAGTGCAAGCGGGGCTCGACGCCCCCTTGTTTTTGTCTCTCTTTCCCTCTTTGTGTTGGTATCATTGGGGCCCTGATTCACACCTTTTGCTCACAGGGGACTGAGTCATACTTGCAATAACAGGGATTAGGAAGTTTGCAAAAAAATGCTTCAGTCAGAGTACATCCATGGGAAAAAAGTCTACAAATTGTGATAATACTTAAACAGAGATTGTGTAAAAAGTGTTTAGGATATCAGTATGACAGTTTAGTCATGTAAAGTCCAACTTTTTGTAAACAGTTTAAACTTTATATTATGTTTTTTTCTGTAAAGTAACCCTGAACCCTAAAACTCCAAATTTGACTGTTAAGTCGTCCATTTTACCCAAATGTCATTGTGAGAAAATCGTGCAGGTTGTTAACTTTATCGACAACGTACAGCTACCAAAGCTCACAACATACTGTTCCCAATCAAGTTACCTGTTTTGATGAATAATTCACAATATTTTATTTTATGTTTTTGTTGTAAAAGAATGGGGCATGAAATTTGGACAAAAATTTTGATGGATACCAAACAGAATAAATGTTCTTTGACGCTTGTGCACTGACACCCATATCTAAACATTAGATAAAATGTCACATTTCACAATATTTTCRCTCATCAAATGCAGATCAAGAAAAGTAGGGACAGTTCATGAACTGAATCATAAAATAYTTCATGGCGACACCTTTCTAAAATAACCTGACATTTGTCAGGAAAATATATATCGTTGCTTTCAGTTAAGCTCTTCATGTTTCCTGAAAAAAAAAGACTTAGGAGAATATTTTAGGAAGTTGTTGATGTTAAAGGTTAAAAAAATACATATAAGCCTGCACCAAATGTAAGTTTGTGTAAATGTGTGGCATATTTAAGGGTAGTTGATTAAGCTGAAACTGTTGCGTCTGTTCTCTTTTAAACTGTTAAAATGATTGCTTTTATCTGTACATGTATCTCTATGATCAGAATCAGACAGGTTGAAACAGAGTTTTAGCATCTCGTTCGATTCTTCCAGCATCAAAGCGTCGCAGATTTTTCTATCCACACCTCTGGATATAAATAGCTTGTTGTATCAGCTGCTACATGCTGAAATCTGTGTGGTCATTTCCCCAAACGTGATGGGTCTGATATGACGGACTGTGGAGTCTGATAATTGGCCTGCTTGTTCCTCCTCCTGCCATGTAGGCTATCGAGTTCTATCTAGAGGATTCATTTATTTTTCTTCCCACCAACTGCACTTAACACTTCACGCTTTTGTGGATCAGCTGCAGCTTTCTGAACTCTTGAACCCAATGAAGTGAGAATAAGCTGCTAAAATAAAAGAAAACCAGGGAAACGAGCACAATAGTACCTTGTACACTCAGAGCCCACAGCTTTTTGGTTTTGTTGCTCACAAACTGCGTTTAGCAGTTTTAGCAAACTAGATTTCGTAGCGGTGGCCTGCGGCAGCCTTTCGGGGAGGAAGGCGCAGGTTTATTCACACCATGACGCGGCACTGTTCGACTAAAACCTCACACCGCCGGCAGCTAAGTAATTACACTGAAGCGGCTGCTGGGTCAGCGCTCAGCTTAAGGGCACGTCGGTAGTTGGTGCTGAGGAAGACGTGCTTATTACATGCTCGGATTGTTCAGGTCGGGAGGAGAGAGCACAAATTAGTGAAGATGTTCACAGTTAAAACTGACACTGACTTAACCAAAACCAATTGTTTTGGAAAGAAGCTTAAAGGGTTTTCTAAAGGATAAGTAGAAAACCGTAATAATCAGGGAGGGGATTAATTTCAATGTGATAAGCTGAGCTATTCCTAATACTCAGTGTAGTTGACAGAGAACACTAAGCAGCTCATTATGATGACGAGCCAGGGTCAGTTTGTGACTCGGAGATGCGCAAAGCTACAGATTTCCTAATATAACTGTCTGCATTACATGATGCAGCGCTTTTCTTGGCAAGTGTTGATGCAGCAAATGAATGTGATGATCAGGATTTGACACATTCTATTCTGGCGAGAACTACAGAATAGTCAGTGCTTTCCCATGACTCACCTCAACAGATTTGGTAATAATAGCAAGTGTTAAGATGGTAAATTTGCTCGTTGTTTCGTATCTTTAGGACTTTGATCTGTATTGTTCTTCATGGTTCCTTATGTTATTGTTGTACCAAGCGTGCCGTTTTATTTGATGTAAGGAATTTTATGAATTTTGCCTTGAAAGCTGCTGTTTATATAAATGAAGAATACTTACTTATAATTCCCTTAATATGTCATTTAAAGGAGGCATATAATGCCTTTAAATCCTTCTTTTTCACATTTTTCTCATTCAGTGTGGAACTGTAATAAAGTGGAACTGCAATGTTTTAAACTGAGTTCCTCCTTATTGTAACTCCACAAGCCCCTGTTTCACAACTTTTCTGAAGTGTGTCTCAGATCAACTTGTTTTGATGCTGTCTCTTTAAAGGGAAGAAGCATGTATTTTTCAGGCACACAGTTCAATTCTTTACCACAGTCAAGTAATTATGTTACCTTGAGTTGTTAGGAAAATTCTGTATATCTAAAAAATAAACGCCTTAAAATTGGCCTCTATCTCTTTAAGAACCTCCTTCACGTCAGCGCATCTTCACAACACCTCTTCGGGGGAGGGGTGCTCTGTGGTGTGGGAACTTGGCTGGTAGACTGAGCTCCTGGGAGGAGCTTTGTATAAATAGGCGGAGCTTTGTACCATCAAACATTTAGCAGTTCTGTTGCAAATACTGTGATGTAATAGTTCAGAAAACGTGGTAGAAAATCGAGAAAACTTAATGTGTTGAAAAATATGACCCAAACAAAATAAAGATATTTGCAGCACCGGGAGAGACTAAATTCAAAAGTTCAGCACTCCTAAAGACTCCAAGTATACAACGAAATATATTTAATGGCTAAAAAGTAGATTTTGCATGATATGACCCCTTTAAGGCCTCATATTCCTTGAAGGGACTCACTCCTGCCTCTCATGCCTCTCCAACAGTTCTTGCCAAAAACCACAAAATCTGTTAGTGCTCGAAATACATGTCAGGGTTGGCTCTTAACTACTGCAACACCAAATTTCAGCTCAGTATCTATAAAATTGATTGAAAATTGATTGAAGTAGTGCTTTATTTTTGTTTGCTAAAGTTGATAAGCTGTGGCAGTCATTTTGACTCTAAAGGTTAATCAGTTGTAGATATGCATCAGGTGATTATTTCCTGAATGTTTCAGTAAAGTAGATGAGTAAAATAAATAAATAAAAAGATTGTATTATTTACTTTTTATTCAAAGCTAATTTCTAATGGATTTTGGCTAAGCTAAAGCAGGACGGTCCAGCTGTCAGTAAGCTGGGTCAGTCTGTAATGATTGTTACAAATCCCTGATGGCACATAACTTCATTGATGGCAGTGAGGATCAATAGGTGGAAGGGCAGAGTCCAGCAGTGAATAGACTGTTTGTGTGTGGCTTTCCAGTTTGTTCTCCAGTACAGAAAAATCAATCTTCACCAAACTTTAATTTCCTCCAGGCTCCATTTGCCAGAGATGCAGAGTTTTCTGTTGTGACGCTTTCAAATGCAGATACAAAGATTCAGCAAACAAACCAGTACACCCGTTTCCAGTTGCACTGAATTGATTCCAGCAAAGAGATATTTGCTTTTGTTGTTGTGTTCATCGTCTCAACCACCAATTTGTGAGTGGAGTGAGGCTGCTGCGGGATGCATTGATGTGACACCTTGCTGCAGGCTACGACTGATTGCGTGCATAGATGCAGAAATGGGAAGGTCACATCCATTAAATCTGAGGTTAGGGCTGGGAAAATAAAAAAAATGAAAACAGTGGTAAGTCAGAGAGTGGTTCATCTAAATACACAGGGGAACACAGGAAAAGCCTTTATTCAAATGATTTGTCTTTAAATTCTGAGCTGTGCAGAGTAGATGTGGTTTTAAACAAAGATTTCATCTAGAAAATAAAGCCCGCATTTAAGTGTTTCTTTCTGGTGTTTGTTCTCTCCATCCTCCCTCTGCTGTGACTCAACCGGTGTGCTGCCGTTCAGACAGAGGCTAATGTTAGAGCACTTCAGTGTGTAGGCAACGGACAGTCCCACTAATGCAGCACAGACCAGTTCACGCAGCCAGCTCTCCTCCTCCTCTTCCTCCTTCTGCTCTCCTTCTTCTTCTACWTTGTTAACGCCGCGCTCGCTACTTTGACTCATCAGCGGTGTCAAAATGAGGACATTTTAGTCTTCGCAGACCTTGGATCCAGATTAGCATGTCAGATATTATGCAAATTTGATGGTTTTAAGTGAAAACGCTGCTGATGTGTTTGAATCTGTCTCATTATTGTTAGGAGCTTTTCTCGTCTTATTTACATAGAAGCAGGGACTTAAAAGCTGAACATGTAACAGGTTTTGAATCTCTTTTTGGAGCAGATTGTAATGCAGGAGAACCATTTTAAAGCAGAGGAAAGGTTCATTTTTGCTTARTCAAAGCATGTTGGCTGTGGGGGTTGGATATTATCATATTTTATTATAATTCTTTTGAAAGGAAACTCCATCAATTTGAGAAATGTTACTTTTTAATGGGAAATGAATTTATAATTATTGGCTAGATTCAATGTTCACCCCAAAAATCCCCTCAATATAAGGATCATTCAAGGAAGGGGACATCTTTTAATTAGTTTGTAAACAAAACTTTTCTTTGCCGCTATATAGTTGTATCTATCAAACTAGAATGGACCGCTCTGAAAGCTGGAGGGGGCGGGGTCTGAAGCGCCTCGGTTGGATTTAAAGGAACRTCATCACAACAGGTTGCTTTGAGACACACCTCAAAAAGGGGTGAATGAGGGGCTTGTGGAGTTACAATAAGTAGGAATTCAGACCGAAGCTTTGCAGTTCCACTTTATACAGACCTCAACCAAATGATTTAAATGAGACAAAAGAAAGATTTAAAAGCAGGATATGTTTACYTTAAACAAGGATTTATGAAAAGTAAATGAGAAAATAAAATTTTAAAAAATGGCCACCGTATATCTGCTGTGGTCAAACATTATGTACAATCTCACTCTCTTGCATAACTCTGAGATCTGTCAGGACTTTAATCATGTGGAGTATAAAACTCAGTTACTGTCTCACCTAATTTTAACTCAAGATCTTTAAAACGGACATAGTTAGGGATGAGGCTTGGTAAATGCAGCAGCCATCTAGAATTGGGGTGACTCCGAAGGTGAATCATTTGTAGCTTTGTACGTCTAGGGATTGAGTTTTGCAGGTTTCAGTGAAATCTGTTAACTGTTTGATGAAATATTTTGCTAACACAGCAAAACACACACAGGTTTGGCTTCAACCTTAAGAGTMAGTCATGTTTATCTGTGAGCAAAATATCTAATAAAACTGGGTGAGGATCTTTACTGTGTTAGAGGATTTCAAATGTAATCCTTTTTTTWWAACTTTTTTATTTTTTGAGGGGTTGGCTAGCCTTAAAATGTTCCCTAAGTGGGAAAAAAGGTTATGAACAATTATTATCTTACTGTAGCAGAAAGCTCTTTGAATGGCCTCAGTTTAGAGAAATAGTTTAATTCTGACCAAACGGACAAGCTAACAGCTAGGACAGCTAATCTGAGCTAACAGCTAGCCTCTACATAGCTAAGACCAACATGGATTGACAACCTAAAGCAACTTTAATGTCTACATTTTAAATCTTATTTTACCTTTTCTTTTCTTTTTTCA
>NW_013952439.1:1141327-1143447 GCF_001266775.1 Austrofundulus limnaeus
GATACCCACTTTAAAGGATCTATATTAACTTTATTTAAGCTGGTCCTGTCTTCTTGTTTCAGAGAGTAGGTTCAGATTTATTGCAAAAACATATAATTTTGATCAACAAATCAAATAAGCACACAGTTTTTCCCAACTTGTGAAACAATATCTTAAGTTGATTCATGCACAGTTTCTTTTTCTGAAGTTGYGAGGCTACTGGAGCTTAGAAAGTTATTCACCTGAGGTTGTTCTCACTTGTTAGACTTTTTAAAGCATTAAACACTGTTGAATTAGCTACATGCAAAAGTCAGTTGACAATGTTTACATCATTTTGCAAAGGTTACTAAAGCGAAACAACATAAAACAACCAGAGATTCATCAAAACTCTGGAAACTCATAAAGTGWCAAGTCATGAATGATGCATGAACAGAAACAAAACATCTTGTGACAGTTTTTGTATTTATCTGCTCTGTAGCTGGAGTAATAAACATGGAGACAAATATAAAGTAATTACTGAATCTGCTTTTCTTTATTGCAGGGAGGTTACTGATAATCAGAACACAAGTGTCTTCTGTCTGAATTCAATTATGGTAACATGCTGTGCATAAAAAAACAAAAACAAACGTGCTGTAGTCACCTCGTTTGCCTGTCAGACGTTAGCATTTGCATTGAAAGGCTTTAGTCTTGCGTTCAGCGAGGATTAAACAGAAACAGACACTTCCCCGAGAGCATCTCCTTTCATCACGGTGCTCTAATACAAATATCTGACTTTGTGCTGCTGCAGCCAGTGTTGTCAGCTCCATGATCTGCATCAAGCTGACAAGTATTCGTCCTCAGATCTGTCGTGGCATTTTAAAATGGGAAATACAGGCACACAACGTTTTTTTTTCCCAAAAGCAGTATATTCACTGAGAAGAATCCAGGGTTCTGACCCTTAGTTTAATAGGAGCTTCKAAGGTCCATTGCTTTGGGGGTAAGACATGACTCACGGCCCATCGTGCAGCATAAATACATTACATTTCTTTGAGCAAGGGAGCAGCRACGCAATCTTAATGCCTTTAACTTCAAAAGAGGCATTCATTATCAGGTAACTGAAAATATATCTGCAATGAAAAAAAGGCTAGATATTTTGAGATGCAGCAACTCAGAGCTGCTGCATCTTTTGAAAAAAATAAAAAAACAAACAAACAAGAAAAGAAATCTAATTTTCCTCAAACTGAGTCGATCAAGCCTGGGTGGAGATAATGCTGTGAAATGGCAGAATGGTCTTGAATAGCTGCAGGGGAGGGGGGGTGGATCTGAAGATGCGCAGTTAGTCTGAGATCCTGCGCATCAGAATGTGCTCACATGTCAGCGCGGTTACAGAGCGACAGTGATCCTTTCTGACAGGCTACAGTGATGTTGCAGCAGTTTGTTGCAGTTCTTACACAACGTCCTCCATCACGGCTGCCCCTGACATCTCTGCTATCCACTCAGCGCTGCCTCACATTATTCAAGGACAACATGGAATTGTATGAAAGAAAGGCAAATACGCAACTAATGCTGTGAATAATTTAAAAGGAGGCTGCTGGTGTAYGTTTAGAGAAGTTGTGTTTTTTTTGTCATTGATATTTCTTTCAGTCTTTTCAGCTCCTTCAAAGATTTTTATTAGTATATTTACAATAATAATGACCAGATAATTGGTGCTGATAAACTGTGACTGAAGTGAAGTTAAAAACAAAAGTTCTTGGTGAAAATTGAAATTACTTGAAAAAAAATGCATAATGCTTATCGTCTTGTTTRCCAAAACAAATTAGTTTTAAACTCTTTTGGCCAAATATTGGAAACATAAAGCACAATCAAAGACAGAAAAGGATTTTTCACATTATGTAAATGCTTGGAGTGTGTATCAGGGGTCTGTGTATGTTTTGGTCATTGATTTTTTTTTAATTTTAAAAATGGATATTAAAAAAATTTAAAATGGATGGTTATTCTATTTATATTGTACAGTATACTCCAAACAAGAAAATAAAATAAAAAAATGCTTGTTTTATAATTTTCTCAAACTGGAAGTTTAACTCAACTCTGTCCTGTGGAAGCTGCTGCTGTTTTGAGTTCCTCTTGGAGAAAACCTTCATGATCTGAAAGCAGCAGAAGCT
>NW_013952439.1:1143907-1149053 GCF_001266775.1 Austrofundulus limnaeus
CATCTGCTTGTTAATAAAAAAAATATTTAAATAGCTCCACCTTAAATTGTTTGATAACGACTTCCTGTTTGAGAAAAAAAAGATTTTTCTTTTTATGCAGAATAAAATGAAAATAAATTAACCATCTGTTTTCAACATCTATTTTTGAAATGAAAATGAAAAACCAAAAAGTACAATGACTTTGACTAAATTTAAGCTCAGCAGCTGTAACATTTACTGAATTGTAGATGTTTTAGTTTGTTTGATTAGCTATGGTGGCCATTTTGGTCAAAAGTTAATCAGTATGTTAGATGAACATCCAATATTTACTTTCTTAGTTCCATTAAAATTTGCCAGTAGTTCAAGAGATATTTTGCTATCAAACACACAGAGACACAGGCAATTACATAAGCTCTCTTTCATCATGGCAGGCAATTAAAAAAAAAAAAAGAATGCAATAACATGCAAAGGTTTAAAAATATTATCCAATATTATATCTAAAGTCAAACCTGTAAAAAATACTGCACTTCATGGATCAAATAAAAATTCTCCAGTACAGTTTTCTCAAAGCACCAACTGTGTGTCACTCAGTCCTTGATATTTTTACAGTTGATGTACATAAATGTGTAGGTGGAATGTTTGCAGCACTTTCTGCGCTGTGCAGTAATAATGTTCAAGTCAACCTTTCTTATAAAGCTCCAGCAGCCTCAGGCCAAATCTACAATATAAATCACTGCAGGAGAGTTTTTGCCTTGTTCTTGTTTTATTTTATTTTATATATATGTTTTAGATGAGAGTTAATCCAACAAGTGTTACTGCTCTCTAATGAGCAGAAAGCCACCCACTGGAAGAAAACGTGGTTTTTTAAAGCTGTAATTGGAAGAGAAAAGGGAATTCCAGCCAACTTGCTGCAACACTGCCAATGGAGAAACACCTTCTTTATACGTGCCTCGTTCTGTCCATGAGATTTGCCAACTGAGACAAATCGGGGAATATTGTCGACCATAATGAGAGCWTAAAACACAAATATTGTCTAAACTTTTCAACATTTCACTTGCACTCACCAGTTTTGAAGTGGTGTTTTGTCAAATGTAATGTCAGCTATGACGTCATTCATAAAACAGAATGTGGAGAAAATAGCAGATGTCTTCCTCCAGGCTAGGCTAATGGCTAGCCCAACAAGAACCTCGTTTTTGTTAACGTTTTTCAGGCTTATAAAACAACCCTTTCTCAAAAACAAAATACTAGAGGGAAAGAAAACGGCATTAACTAGCATTACGCCTTTATATTTTTGAACCACTTTTGTTGGTATGGGAGGACCCAAGGTGCAGACAGATAACTCGAGGAGCTCAGGAGTGACCTAAAAGATGTTTTAGCGTTTTAGCTGACTAAAGAATAGTTAGCTGGAGAACACACACAGGAACAAACATGAGCGGTTGTATGAAACAATGCACAAACAGGGAGCTAAGACAGGACACAGAATACAGAGGAACGCTAACAAGGGAGAAAATGCCAAACACCTGTGGATAGAGTGAGAGTGGGCGGGGCAGGAACATAACCTAACTGACGACACAGGGATCACTGAACACACAAAAAATCAAAACACTGAAACATAAACCATGGAAGGAATTAATCCAGAAAATAAACTCAAGGAGTTGAATAACTGTCTGAGAAAACACAGATTATTTCAACTGCGCAAATGTACGTGCAATGACCATAAACATCTGTAGCGAATTACTCTATGAAATTAGGACCAGCCTAATCTTCACAAAGGTAATCCCTCAAGACCTTGCAAAAATGAAATCAGAAATAATGAAATACCCTCTGATCATGAAGTGAAAAATGAAAACTTGTGACCTGGTCAGATTTCTCAAAATAAAGTAATTTATTTTAGATATATGAACAGAATAAACATACAAACATTTCTTAAAAATATTATATGAATAAGTAAACACAAGTTATATATTTTCGGCATAAAAATTCCACTCAGAATTGACAAAAACAGTAAATTTCAGGTGTTGCAATTCACTGGCACACTACTTGACTAAGTTTTTTAAGTAAATAAGAGAGTAAAGATAAAGATTTAGCTTTAAGAATAGGAGGAAGGAAAGAAATTAGTAACTTTAGACTTGTTCTCAACAAGTCAAACCAGACCAGCACATCAGCGTCAGGACAGACATCTCCGAGGGCTAGACTTCAGCTTTTATCTCAGCAAGCATCTCCTTTTACCTTTTGATGTCTTCACAAAGACAGGCAGGTGGACGGTTTTGAGATTGTCAGGACTGAAGTCCGCCAAGTGGATAACGTTGCCTCGTGACACCCGGGGTTGAGTTGGGAGACACTCCTGTCTCATCCCAGCGAGCCTCCAGGCTTCTCTCACCCCTAGCGAGCCCTCAGGCTCCGTGCGGTCGGCTCAGAACACTCGCTTCGGACAGTTAGTGACTTTCATCCAGGCTTACATCCATGCAGGTGTCGAGAGATGGACACCACACCTCAGAGAAAACCCAGTCAAAACCATCCGCTCCAACAGACGAAGAACAACTGTTAACTGTGCTGAACAGAAAAAAATTAGTTTCTTGAGAGGGAAAGTGAGATGTGAGAAAATAAACAAGGCGTCTTTCTCAGACTTGCTTCGGCCATCTGTGTTCTTATCAGCAAAGAGAGACCTTGAAGCTGCAAAAGGCAGACAGCCACGCTGTCTTAAAAATCACTTCTCCTAAGCTTAGAAATCACACCACACTTTGCACAAATGGATTAATAATGAAATTAATAGTACACAATTATTAATCTTTAAACCAACTAAGAAAAATGATTAAACCATGATTAATAAGGCATTACTAAGAAAAAACATTAAAGCACATTTCAACTCTTTTTTTTCTTCACAGTGTTATACTTCTGGAATAAAGAGATGCAAAGATTAATTCAATAACTTTGAGTATATTGATTATAACCTCAAATAGAAGACTAAATGAGATAACATATATATAGGACTTATTGTCACTTAAAGAAAATAAAAACACTTTAAAATGATTTTCTTTTTATAAGTGTAAAAAATAAAATCAAAGACAAAAAAAACAATAGAAAAGTTTTTTTTTTCCACCAGGGTTACCCCTACACATCYGTATATAGACTAAATGATGACTTTTACTCTTTTCTGCATACTGTGTTTTGTATGACTGATCTAAAATGACTGTATAGAGGTCATTATCATAAAATCAAATGTTCTTTGTTATGGTAATATCCTGCCGACAATGCCAAACTGTTATGGCAATATTTATTTAACAAAGACAGAAATACGTGGTCCAAGAATGAAGGTACTCCGTGAGATGATCAGCTGAGTTTTATTGCAACAACAGGAAACACAGAGAACGTGGCCTGTCTCTGTGCCTCTGTCACTGTCTCTCCACACTAATGTTGAACTGTTGAGAGGCCTCATATATGTATTAACAAACACCATTCTGTCATCTTAGCAAGATTTGATACAAGGTCAATGGAAAATACAAAGATAAACACAAGTGATATCTAAGAATGATTATTGTTGTTAGCAGGTCTTGTTATGACTTTAATCATTCTATCTGCAGATGAACAGCATGTCATGAAAACCTAAGTCATTAAATGATGTCATGAATAACTAGCTTAAACATAAAAGTATTAGTTCCACCACACTCTTCAATCATTATTTTAAAATATAATTCATAATAATACATTGAAGTGTTATTTAAGAGAGCTTAAGGACAATTTCATTTCTTATATTTGTTCTTATTTTCAACAGTTTGTTGAAAAGTTGTTTAGCAAGTTTAAAATAAATAGTGGGAATCAACTTATTGTTTTTGTGGTRGTGGTGGGTTGTTAGATTCATTGCATCTTTTTAAAGTCCTGCCATGTATCAACACAAATATGTACAATTTGAAGTTTTAAATTCAAAGCTTTGCTCCCATACAACAAGGTTTCTCCATCCAGTAAGTAACTGTTTAGCACATAAAACAACGGCCACCTCAGACAAAGTTGCAAAGTGAACAGAAATCCATTTTACAGGTAAAAGCTTTTTTTTATTTTCAAGGATGAAAAATTGGAATGATTGGATTTTGTTTTTTGGTCTGTGACTTGTGTGTCTGAGCTCGCCAAAGCAGCGTTCACAGTAATACGATGACAGAAGGAAAAAGAACTACAGTAAATATTTTGATGGAACAGGAACAGCTTCAGTAGGACCTCACACATGGGTAATGTCAGTCATGTAATCACTGTTCATTGTTGTGCTTCAGATGCAGAGATCTGCAGTCTTTGCTCTAAGCACGCAGTTTTCTGTTGAGGACTTGTCGCTCAAAATGCAGTTTACACCTGCTGCAGCTACTCTAAAACATGCATTTGTCAGCGTTGACATACATTCTCTCACACTTTGTAAGAATCTAGATTTCTTTATTAATTCCTCCAGTTTTTTATTGAAGACTTTTCACCCCTTTCATGTCTGTCTATGGGGGCATTTCCTGTAGTGTCAGTGGGTTGTATTATGTGATTGGTGGAAACCATAAACTAAGGCTACTACATACTTCAAGACATCAGATCTCACTGACGTAGTTGCGAGACATTCTTATCGACATTTTAGAGTCACAGAATATTAAGCAAAGCGGATGTTTCTTTTCAGTTGGCCGAGGAAGATCCAGTATTTTTGTTGTTAATTGAGAAGCACTATTTAGCAAATTTGTCACAGAGGGACCACCATCAGATGGTGGGGGAACTTTTCCCTATATTTTCCAGCTGAGGTGCACTCCCTCCCAGTCTTGATGAGGCTCACTAATGTGGCAAGAAAGATAACTGTAGTGAAGCGAGCCCAGGTATACTCATAGCATGTGAGAACCAAGGCTAAACTGATTCTGTCCTGAACATCCACTCTACAGCCAGTTTGATCTTCTTTCATCTGGCCACCCGTTTCAGGTTGCCTACGATCAGAACCCAGCATGGTTGGGTTTCTTTCATTCCTGCAGCCATTGTACCTTTATTGTTTAGCTTATTAAAGCCTTGTTAAGGCCTATTTGTTCGAGTTTCTGAGGTCTTTTGACCACTGCTGCTCCCTGCTCTGGTAACAGCATGCAGAGTGAGTGCAGAGTTCTGACACAGGAGGAGGGAGAAAATAAAAGAAAGAACCTGGGACCATGACTCTGCCTCTGGG
>NW_013952439.1:1149591-1154234 GCF_001266775.1 Austrofundulus limnaeus
CATCCATCCATCCATCCATCCATCCATCCATCCATCCATCCATCCATCCATCCATCCATCCATCCATCCATCCATCCATCCATCCATCCATTCTCTACTTATTCAATTCTGTTCAGAGTTGTGTTGGAGCTGGTACCTATTGTATTTCCTGCAGTAAGGGACTGTTTTTTTCTTAATGCAGATCTTTCTCTCCCGGTACTCCAGTTTCCTCCAACAGTCAAGCCCCAGCTGAGTTTTATCCTTCAACTTTCATGTTGTGCGGCAACAATGCTGTTCCACTGTGCCTCCAACAATTTGAACCGTACTTTCTTGATTACAGCTGAGAACTGTTTACGGAGCCAGATTCAGAAAGGCAGAAAATTCAACTTTCAAGGCTCGTCTTTCAAATGATGTTTGGAAACGCTGTTTAACAAAGAAAATTATATTTTAAAATAATCTCATTATAGAAAATGAAGCCAGAGGAGATAGTGATAATTGACTGTGGAATTCTCCAGATGTTGTTTTAAGTTCTAAAAGTAGGTCAAAAATATTTACCATTTGAGTAAAATATCTGAATATATACTCCCCAGATATTTTTTGTAGCTTTTTGTAATGCTCAGATTGTTCCTTAAATTTGTATTTCGTAGAGATTTTTGCTTTTAAATGAATGGTAGTATGGAGAGGTTATGAGATGAGTATCTTACCTGCAGCAGACAGCAGTCAGAGTGATCTTAGACCTAAGATGGATGTTTTTGAACAGTTATTTACTGGATGTAGAAACACTCATAATTTTAAAACTTTGCCCTTATACAACTCTCAATATAAGTTAAAAAGTTTTTTTTTTGTTGGTACACAGCAGAACTTTTCAAAGACCTGATGGGTAGCCAATGTCTTTAAGCCTATTTTTCACGTTCAAATAAAATAAAATACTTAACATCTTGTAAAACCAAGTGTCTTATATTTGAAAAGCCAAAACCCATTTCTACCAGGCTACAGATGGGCACAGATAAGGCTCGTTATAAATCTTTCATAGTGCTGCACAGCCCAGTGCTGGARCATTTGCATGCTCGTATTTCAGGGTATTTGTCCATTAAAAGATGTGTCCGGTGCTCTGAGTTCCCCGTTAGTTCTGGTTGATTAACCAAGCAGTTGCATTAACAGGAAAGACAAGTGAAGGGCAGCAGAGTACGACCACGGAGAGCTGACGTCCAATGGGGCAAATGTTTATTTAGCTAGCTGCTACTTTACTCACATGATTAATGCCATCTAAATCCGCCCATTTGAAACTTACACTATCAGCAAAATGCCTCAAAATTTACATCTAAACTACTTTGTGACTTGAGTGGTTTTTTTCTGTTTCTCCAGTCTGTTCCCAGTTCTCCAGAGGAGTATACGCCATCTTCGGCTTCTATGACCGGAAATCCATGAACACGCTGACCTCCTTCTGCGGGGCTCTGCACACATCCTTCATCACGCCCAGCTTCCCCATCGACGCTGACGTGCAGTTTGTCCTCCAGATGAGGCCCAGTTTGAAGGGGGTTGTCCTCAACCTGCTGGATCATTACAAGTGGGAGAGGTTCGTCTATCTTTACGACACAGACAGAGGTGAGAGTGCTCTGCTGGGAGAAGTGCACTTTAAAAAAAGTAGTATGCAGTTTTTTATGAATGAAAATTACATCCACAGTACACTTTAATACTTTTATTTTGTTTTTATACTGACTCACATGTATTCAGAAATGCCATTGAGGTTGGGGCCATCTTTGGAGGCATTTTAAACCCAAAATGTCTTCAAGAGTAGTGATAAAAATATAAGAAATTATTCTTTTGCAGGGCAGTTTTCCAGCCAAAAACATTTCTGGGTGTCATCATTGATGATTCACATACATTACTTAAGAACAAAAATATCTAAATCTATTGGAGTACTGTATAAAGTCAGGGAGTTATTTAATGACAAAGCTTTGCTTGTGTTGTACAATTCAATAAACTTCCACATTTAATTAACTGTATTGAAGTCTGGGGTAAAGCTTGCAAAACAATTACAAATCCAATTTTGGTTTTACAGAAAAGAGCCATAAGAATTATCACTCAAAAAGATTACAATCATCCATCAAATACATTATTTTGCAAATTGAAAATTTTGAAATTCTATTATTTGGTTGACTATAATATTTTACTGTTTATGTACAAGGCTCACAGAAACGTTTTACCTTCCAACATTTTAGGTAAACTTTGTGAAGAGAGACAGTTGTTATTATCTAAAGGGGATGGAAATGTTTGTGAAGCCATATTTTTGTACTTGCTTGAGAGAAATATGTACTTTAATCCAGGGTATAGGATTGTGGAATGGTCTGGAAGATGATCTTAAAAATGCCAGATCTATGTATTTATTTACTTTGAGCAGAAAACCACTACATTTGTCTACTTTCCCTGAACGTTAGCAAAGTTATTCTCAATACCAGCTGGTAGCCCATGATATCCAAATATGGTTTGAGGTTTCACCTTTCAAATGACATCACAAAATCTTCATTAGAATATGCAAAAAATGCGATTCAGGCTAATTTTCCAGGGGCCTTCCATTTTTGTTATACAAATCCAGTCATATCTCTGGAACTGTTTATATCAGGATGATCTAGATATCAAGATATAGCTTAAAAGGCCATGAATCTGACCCAGGTAATTAGTTTAGTTTGATTAAACCTGACTTTTTATCCTTGATTTGATGTGATGGGTCACATATATGTAGAAACACTGAAGAAAATTCCCACCTAGTTTCCTCACATGATCATGCTGTTGGTTTGCACAAAAAGGGGCGGGACCTAAAAGGTGCACAGGCCCCAGACTATTCAGATGTTCGTCCCCTTGCAGTTCCAACTTCCCAGAAGTCGTATGATGTGATTTCTATGGGAAGACGAGATGAAATTGAAAATGTAGGAGGTGGTATTTGGGATCGTAGCTGGTGCTTCCGCCTGCCGCCACCCCCATTGGAAAACACTGACAAGATGTGCAAAGGCAGGAAACCATCTGACTGCAGGAAGAATAAACATCCATCTCTCGCAGATGGGTTTTTAATTCACTGTATATGATCAGTCTTTAATATGCAAATCTTTTATCTCAATCCTCATTCCAAGTTGTCGGATACATTTTAATTTATGTCAGTAATGATCCTAAATTGCAGCTCTATGTGGGTGAACTCTGCGCAGAGAGGCACTCAGTAGTTCCTTCCTTCTGGTAAATGAGTCATTCCCAGGTGCTGCCGATCCACTGCTGTTTGACTGCAGGAGTAATCCCGTGCACTGTCTGATGATCATTTACCTCTAATTGGATTATGTAAAAAGGGAGCACGCAACTTTTTCCGTCTTACATGGCCTCCGGCTCCCCACATGTGGGCTAGTTCTATACAGAGATGGGGGGTCTTCGAGTCATCGTCTGTAGGTGTAAAGCAGAAAAGTTTGTTATGAAACAGACCCCAAGCCAGTCATCAACCAGCTGCAGAGGCAAAGATGCATTCAGCGGACGTTTACACGCTCCCTGCAGACAGAAAGGTCAAAGGAATGTAAAGATTTATTTGTTTGGACATTTAGAAAACATCATATAGAAAATACTTTATTGTACAAGTTTTCATGACTTTTCTGAAGTTTATGTAGAGTTAAAATTATACACACAGAGTACACACTGAATATTTATCACATACTTTAACCAGATGCTTGTGACAGCCATAAAAAAACCTTTGGATGGAGTTTGATCATTTTTCTACATGGAGATAATTTCATTTAGCTCCATATATATTTTTGCATGTGAACTTATTGGGTCTCCTCCTGGTCCTACATGGCAGGCATGCCTATAGGGAGGTGTATCAGCTGTGCACTTCAGAAAACAACTGTGTGGATGGACTGTATGAAGAAGCTCATTGACCAGCTGTGATGTATTTGTTCACAGTTGTGTTTGACCTCATTAAGGAGGTTGTTATAGCTCCCACATGAGGGCCAACCTCGGTTTTATCGATTTGCTGAATGGGCCTCTGCGGCAGATCGCAGGAAGGCTGATAATTGGTTGTCTGCTGTGATTGAGACCAAACATTTAACCAAGTTTGTGGACTTTTTTTGGTCATATCAAGTCTCTGCGCTTTGTTAACCTCTTCTTCTTGCTGTGCTGACGAGTAAATCTGTAGGTATTAATGCCCATCACTAAAATGCAAAAATTTGATGTTGTAATCCACATCTTCGTGTGTATGTTGTGTTGCCATAATATCTTATGAATCCCTGAACAAATTTTAAAGAACTTCTAACCATTACTCATCTAAAACTGATCAACTTTCTTCTTAATTCAAGATGGCCACCACAGCATAGCGACTTTTATAATTTTTTWAACTAAATTTTTGAAAATATATTACACGGACTGAGCCATTTTATTTACACGCAAAGCGTTCTGGGTAAATGATGACGTCGACAGGTCATCGGTGTGATGCTGTTAGCGAGCAGGATGGAGGACCTCAGTTTAGTTTGTCAGTTTGTCGCGCTAGTGCCGAGCTAATACATATAAGGCAAAAYAGCGTCATCTCTAGTGCGAAGGTTAACAGGCTAAGCTGAGGTTCTTCTTCCATGAAGCAGCTCTGTTGTCCTCCATCCATATTTTCAGTTACAGGCTGAGTCATTTCTACCTTCTCC
>NW_013952439.1:1157039-1160577 GCF_001266775.1 Austrofundulus limnaeus
CCCCCCCCCCCCCCCCCCCAATATTTTGGCTCATCTTGGTCGATCCCATCAATGCTTTGGAGCAGCGTAGCTTGCCACTTCTCCAAATGTCACTTTAATCTTCATTACAGGAAGAGAGCTGTATTTAGGGCCCTGAGAGGGACAAGCAGTAAGTCTTTGAAAAATGCTTATGTGACTGTTAATAGTTGGCTGAGCAGAATGACAGTAATGCGCTGCAGAGGCATTTAACAATGACGTGTGTAATGTCTGTTGCTTTACGACACACACGCATTCTTTTGTCAGCAGGGATCTTAAAGTCAAATTGGAATAAAAAAAAGGGTCATTAAAATGCAGCCGTGTAGCCCATCTCGATTGTAAGAAAGTGGACTGTGGTCACGCTTTCATCACACACCATAAAAGAACTTTTTCCCAATTCAAGCCTAAAGGCAGAACTACTCATCAAATAAGCATCAGTATGATGGGATTTGGAATATAATGGATAGTAAAAAAAAGCCCAGAGATACATCCTAATGTGGCCAAGTGTGAACTTCACATTAGATTTTTGAATTTGAAACGGTGTCGACATCAAAAAGGTCCAGCTTCACTTTGATGTTGGAGATGGCCTCCTCTGACAGCCTAACGACTGAAACTGTTTCAACTGACACGTTTAAATTAATTATCAGACTTTGAGTCGAGCCTTTCTGCCAGCTGCTTTTTTTTTATTGGATCCCCTCGCTGGTCCATGTCTCAGCCAATCAATCGAATCCGCATAGACACACAAACGACATTTTGGGGTGGGGCACGAAAAAGTTTGTGGCAAAGTACAGCAAAGAAAAACAGCACGGAACGGACGACATTAAATGTCCTCATTAAATCAAATAATTGTCTCTGGCAGAAAATAACACCTTGGACTGAAAAACATCTGTGCTGTAGTGAAAAGAAACCCTTGCTTATTTTTTGTTTACCACCTTTTGTAAACTTACAGCAAATTGAAAACATCGCTTCAACATTATTTCTTTCTGTTGACAGTTAAAAAGCGTTTGCAGTGAAATAAAGATGTCACAAATAATTATTTGGATGTCTTAGAACTAGTTTATGGTGGGTGTCTAAAGCTTTTACTGATGGTTTCTGTGTGGATTTAGGCTGAAACTGTCTCCTGTTTAAAAGAGAAGCGGGGTCTCTGCAGACACTAAGTGGGAGTTTTCTGGACGTGGGTGGAGTTTGTAAGACATGATTGGTCAGGCTGACTGTTTTGGGTGGGGTTTAAAGAAGGCGTAATGACTCGGTTGGTTGCAGTCAGGGGGGACGTGAAGCCTGATCAAAACGTCCAGAAAGTGCCTACAAAAAGATAGCTAATTTTGAATAATAATTTCAGCCACGACTCGACACAGGAAGGTGCTAGTTGCACCAAATTTGAAGTTAATTACTTATATTTACATGTTCACAATAATTTCACAATAATTTTATTACTGTTATTTCATCTTTAACTTCCCCACAAGTCAATCCAACCGATTACGATTTTGCCAAACTCCACCCTCACTGCCAAGAACCTCCCCCATATTCTGCAGAGACCCCTACTTGGTTCAAAATGCAACAAATTTTGTCGCCACAATATGGATTGTAATGGAGACGGATGGTTTAAATTATATTTTCTTTGTCAAAACCAGTGAATTTCAACAGATTTTGATCATGTTTGTTTTTGTGACACCTTACTGTGACTCCTCGGCACATGATTGATGATATTTGCTGTGATCAAATAGTGTTTGAAATATGGCTGTACTTCTTAATAAGGAAAGAAAAACTACAAAACCGAATGAACGACGACAGCAAAAATGCTTTCTTGAGATGCTGATGTTTACTCCAGGTTAGTTACTCCACTTCACATTTCATAACATCTGTAAGGATATGTTGTACTACTGTAAGTTAACAGATTATTTCAACTTTACCTCACTTTTTTGTTATTATGAGTGGGCCACTTCAGTTTTGGAAAACAGTAAAATGATGAACCTGAAATGCAGTTTTGTAAAATCAGCTTTCAGATAACATCCTGGCTCTTTTTTTATCCAAATACAGTATGGTAATTTCTTGTTCCATTAAAAACAAATAACAAAATCATAAACTGCAGCTTTTAATGAATGTAAAATGAATGAAAAAAAGTCTAGATTCTGTTGATTATAACAAAATTCCTACTGTAAATTACTTTACTATGTTAAAACAAAGAAATACAGTATTTCCTCCTTTTGATAAATTAGTGTTATTATGAAAGTCTTAAAGTCTTGAAGCAGTAATGAAGTGTTATTTAGTTTACTGTTTAGATCTTAATACACTTATGTTACGTTTTCTATGCAGTGCTATTAAGGTTTTCTTTTAAATCCTTATTAGATCAAACAGTTAGATTAAATATCAGGTCTCCAGTGCATCCAGATGTTCAAAGTATATTTGGATTAGATACTAAAGCCCTCAGATAAATCTCATTAAGAAGGGGACAAAAACAAGGTGTAAAAATAATGATCATTGAGTATTTGAGTGTTTGAGTGAACGAAAATCAGGCAGTAAGACGTTTTGCAGCATTGGAGCACAGATGATGTTAAAAAGGTGTTCATTAAGTGTGCATCATTAGATATGTTGGCATATGTTTGATCTCGGACAAAAAGAGAGTTTTTGATGCATGGAAAATTATACATTTTTTTAAATTATGATGACTCACCCTGCGCTCAGAGACAAATGCCAATTTTTCACCCGATGAAAAAGCTTTTACAATTCCTCAGGTGCTGAATCACTGTGCTTTCTACTAAAGTAATGTTTTATGTCTGTTGTTTTACAAGAAACTAGTAGAAAAACTGGAATCAAAACCACCTTTTTTGTTGTAAAATGCATTGAAGTGCATTCAATTTCTTAACCGTAAACACTGAGTCTGCAACAAATTATGATGAAAATACTCATATCATTTTTTCACCTCTTTATTCAGATTTGTATTATTTAATTTGCATCCTGGCATACATATAGTACATTGTTGTAGCATCTCACTGAGGTAGGAGTATACAAATCAAATTTAATAGTAATGAAATACAGTCCTATTGTATAGGAGAATACTATTTCAATCTGGAATTCAAACGAGATGAGTTTTTAAAAAGCGTAAGGTGAGCACACCTGGTTAAAGTACCTGAAAACTAAATTAAAGCCGTGCTTTAGTCAATGCACTTGTTAAGAGATCTTATTGCTCTGCGGCTCCTCCTGGTTAATGAACTTGGCTTAATGAAAAATAGATCTTTAGCTGCCATCAAAATGAGGGAGCACTCTTTAACAGCACTAATGGCAGCTTTTCCTGCTTTTCTCCCTCAGATGAATGGGGGACTCTGGGATCGGTGGCGAATTTGCATTTGATGTGTAATCACACTGCCCTGCTGCTGAATGTCTCTTTGGCTTCGTCTCCGCAAGGAAGCATCTGATTAATTGTGCACCACCAAAGCGCTGCACTCAGCAGTCAGGCACATGGGCTGATTAACAAAGAGAGAGAGAGAGAGAGAGAGAGAGAGAGAGAGAGAGAGAGAGAGAGAGA
>NW_013952439.1:1161253-1162288 GCF_001266775.1 Austrofundulus limnaeus
TATATACATATATGACATTATCAAGAAACAAATGTGTGTGTTTGTGTGTGTGTAATAGAATGTGTTTGGAGAAGGAGTGTGAAAGCTGTATGTGTGTGTGGGCAGGTTTTTCTACAACGTGGGGAAAATTTTCAAAAAAAGTAGCCTCGTGGGGACCAATGCCTGGCCCCAACAGTTCCAAGTGCAAGTTACGGGTGGGGGTTTAGGTTTAGGACCAAGCTTTAGGTTAGTTTTAAGGTCAGGAAAGTAACTGTGAGGTTAAATTTAGGGTAAATGGTCAGGGTTAGGCTATAAAGTCTAAAAAATTGAATGGAAGTCAATGCACAGTCCCCATGGAGTTGAAGAACAAATGTGTGTGTGAGTGTGTGTTTTCATGGTGACCTCATTGATGAAAACCTCAAAGTGCTGTGTGCATTCACTGAGAAGATCCAGCTGAGGCATTAGCTGTCTGAGTGTTTCTGGACCAACCAAACCTCCTACCTCATGATGCTCCTGATCTGCTCTGCCAAACTCCCAAAATGGCACCGACTGATCCGTGGACATTCAAGCATGCAGAGGCCAAGCAGCTTAACCCCCCCCCCCCCCAAAAAAAAAAACACACAACTAAAAATGTGTCAACATTTCTACTCTTTAATGCAGCATCGAGCTCATGTTAGGAACAAAATCATGGATAGGTCAACTAAGAATTAATACTTTTTTTCTGTAGTTATATGCGAAATATTGTTTATATAATATTTGATTTATCATGGCAGTTTTAGTCTTAAGTTTAATCATAAGTGAATGTATCTAATGGAAGAATATTGACTGAAACTAGTGTTAAAGATAATGTTACAATCTAATGCAGCAACAGAAATTTTAATAAAGACAATGTTTGCTCCAGTTGTTAAAAATGAACTTTAAGCATTGTTGCATATCTGGCAAGCTGTTTGTAGAAAAAGATATTACTAAAATCAGCGAGGCATAGAAACAAACTGATGCAGTTATGAAAATGGATTCTAGATTTGTCACTTCTCCATTCTCACAAAAGGCTAGATG
>NW_013952439.1:1164500-1166747 GCF_001266775.1 Austrofundulus limnaeus
AGCCTTTCTCACTGTCAAAAGTCCTTAAACACTCCAGAACTTTCAGGAACTTGGACAGCTCCTTAAGCCTTTCTCACTGTCAAAAGTCCTTAAACATTCCAGTACTTTCAGGAACTTGGATTGTTCTTTCAGCCCTCCACACTGTCCAAGATCCTTAAACATTCCAGAACTTTCAGGAACTTGAACAACTCCTTCAGCATTTCACATTGTCAAAAGTCCTTAAACACCCTAGAACTTTCAGGAACTTGGATTGTTCTTTCAGCCCCCCACACTGTCCAAGATCCTTAAACATCCCAGAACTTTCAGGAACTTGAACAACTCCTTCAGCATTTCACATTGTCAAAAGTCCTTAAACACTCCAGAACTTTCAGGAACTTGGATTGTTCTTTCAGCCCTCCACACTGTCCAAGATCCTTAAACATTCCAGAACTTTCAGGAACTTGGACAACTCCTTCAGCATTTCACATTGTCAAAAGTCCTTAAACACTCCAGAACTTTCAGGACCTTGGACAGTTCCTTCAGCGCTTACACTTTTGAAATGCCACAGAATTTTCAGGAACTTCAATTATTCTTTCAGCCTTCCACACTGTCCAAGTTAAACACTCTAGCAATGTCAGGACCTTGGACAGCTCCTTCAGTCTTTCTCACTGTCAAGAGCCCTGAAATACATTTTACATATCTTCTAATCTCTTTTTCACTCTCTCATTGCATTTCACTTTTTTCTTTTTTCTTCTTTTTCTCCTATTATTAAAAAAATATAATAATGGTGTGGAGAGGATGGCTATGGGGGAGAAGGGAGGCCATCAAAAAAAAMCCCCCGAAATACTCCAGAACTTTCAGGACCTTGGACAGCTCCTTAAGTCAAATTAAAAATGGCTGCCAAAGATGACTCACTTTAGAAATGGCACTAGCTTAGTTTCACAGATATTGAGCTAAAAGTTGGTGTAGCTGTTCCTGAGGCTCATCTTCACCACATACTTAAATTGCTTACTAAATGAGCAAGATCTTTATTTGAAAGTTTGACAATACATTACATAACATATTATTTTAAAGATTTGAACAAAATAAGTCCATTATTTTCAAGATGATCTTAGTCTTCTGGCATGACTTTGTTTTGAACAGTATGCTTAAAAACATATTTTTTCCAGCAATAGCAGTGAATATGGTTAGTCCACATGTATTCTGAAATATCTCTGAACACACACTCTGTGCAGCTGCTGCAGATTAGTGTTTTTGCTTCTTCACCTACTTTGGTCGATGGATGACAAGAAACAACACTTTTTAGTCCTTTTTAGAACCCTGCCAAGGTTAAAACATTCATTTATGAGTGCAGATCACGTCTCTGCATGAATATAATAAGCCTCAGTGATGATTGTTAAAGCTAAAATGGTATTGAACAGGAGTTAAAGCATTTACAGCTCTATAAAAGCCTCAGTTAGTTATTGCTCACTGCCAAATAGGTGAAAGGTGGGCCATAATATTTTTGTCTTTGTTTGCACTTGCCTTTTAGCAAAATATCTCACAACTCCCTTCACGTTTTTATGAAATTCTCAAAAACCTATCCATCAATGCGACACGTTAAGCTTTAAGGCAAGCTGAATTCAAAATGGCTGCCAACTAAACATGAACTCGTTCAGTTTCACAGACATTGAGCTAAAACTTGTGGTAGTAGATGAGATTCATCCCTAACTTGTACACTAAAGTGCTATTCACTGCACAATGTGTTTTCTTAAAATTTTTGAAGTCAACCCGACTTGTAGGTCAGCAAAAATATATTTTGAGTCACTGGATGGATTTTAATGACACTTTTAGAAATCACTAGATGTACATCTGTAACTGATTTATCTTTGGAATTAATTCAATTCAAGATAGCTGCATGAGATCTCAACATCCCACATATCTGACAGATGTGGGTCAGATCTGATGTCAGGATGGCCCTGCTGGCTCAGCAAGTGGTTTGTCAACCAGATTTGGGCCAGGTCTGGCAATGACGGTGCTGTTTTTTAGGTAGTGTGCGTCAGCTGGCTCAGTTGTGGTTTGATTTATGTTACCCAAATATGCCAATGCCACAATTGGCCCAGTTAAAGTTTGATTTTTGTGACCCAAATATGCCAATGCCACAACTGGCCCAGTTATACTTTGATTTATGTGACCCAAATATGCCAATGCCACAACTGGCCCAGTTATACTTTGATTTATATGACCCAAATATGCCAATGCCACAACTGGCCCAGTTATAGTTTGATT
>NW_013952439.1:1167838-1178873 GCF_001266775.1 Austrofundulus limnaeus
TACAGCAGTTTTTGTTACCCTTTAATAAATTTTTGTTATACTTTTTGAGCCTGCCTGCACCCTGGGTTTGTTCCTGCCAGTTTCTCTTAAATTGGCCCAGTTATAGTTTGATTTATGTGACCCAAACATGTCAATGCCACAACTGGCCCAGTTAAAGTTTGATTTATGTGACCCAAATATGCCAGTGCCACAACTGGCCCAGTTATACTTTGATTTATGTGACCCAAATATGCCATTGCCACAACTGGCCCAGTTATACTTTGATTTATGTGACCCAAATATGCCAATGCCACAACTGGCCCAGTTATACTTTGATTTATATGACCAAAATATGCCAATGCCACTGGTCCAGTTATACTTTGATTTATGTGACCCAAATATGCCAATGCCACAACTGGCCCAGTAATAGTTTGATTTATGTGACCCAAATGCTGTATGTCAATGCCACAACTGCCCCAGTTATGGTTTGGTTTATGTAGTGCTGGCCCATACATAGACCACCTCTGGCAAACCACACCTAGGCCACCAAATGGTGGTATCTGGGCCTTGTGTGGGCCAGAACTTAGTCAGACAAATTTTATGTGGGCTGGTTCTGTGAGATATTTTCTCAAGGCTTCTTGATAAAACTCTGACATGATGGGCAGGATGCCTTACTTCAAAGAATGTTGGACCCTTTACTGCTGCAAGCAGTTAAATCTAATTAGAGACTTCAGATGTCTGTAAATCAAGTCATATTTTTCCTGTTTCTCATATTTGTGAATATTTCTTACTTTTCTCTGGTGTTTTGTTTTATAATGTTGCCACTTAAAACAGGAATAAAAATCAGAAGTACCCAGCACTTGTCCCTTTAGCTTAGTAGGTGAAGGTAGCGCGAGGCTCAGCTAAAATAAAGATTTATTTTTTCTCTCTGCAGCTCAGTGTTGTTCCCTCAGCTGCTCACAGACAAAGGAACAGCTGCATCTTACAGAGATGTAAAGTCAGAGAAGGAACACTTAAGTCAGCACAGCCTGTGTGCTCCTCTTACGTAAAAAAAATGCACACGCCACAGGCAACTGTCAGAGGCATCAAATGCTTTTCAACTTGTCAAATTATGAGCTCAGTTCAGTTTTTTCCTGCCCTCTGTCGTATCGAGGTCGTCATGTTCAGTCTGTTTAATATGAGGCCAGGTGATCACCACAGAGCCGTCTGCTTTATTAGGTTTTCAGCTCTTTTTATGATTGCTCAGCTGCTGTTCATCTTTGTCACAAGCCTTTCTGCAAGAATAATGAAAACACAATGAAACAGTCGTCATTTTGCATTATGAAAGAGACTGATGTGATGATTGATTCCTTGAGAAAATGCCATTTGTGTTTATCTAAGAAGTGAGAGGGTGGAATTTTATTTTATAAGACGGAGAAGAGCTCTTCTTTTTCTGCTGTTCTGTTCAGTTGTTGTCTCTGTGTGTTTGACTTAGATGTGAGTTTATATTTAAATGCAGCAAAGATGAAGTCTTATTTTGTGACTTTAACTGGAAATGAAGGAAATCAGGAAGCATTTTGACATTTTTCACAGCAGCTTAGTTTTCAGCTTCTATTAGTTTAGAAATGATCTGTTTTATTAGCTCTGATCATAAGAGTGGCAGGAGTGGGTGGTGTTGGGGGTGCATCGCTGATTGCACTTAATCTAATTTGGAGCAGAGAGCTGTTAACTGGATTTCTCTGCATCCATGGTGGGTGTTGTTAGGCTAATTGCACTCAGATGTGAACTTTTGCTGTCATCTGCCAACTTGAACCCTTTTAATTCACCGCCTGCATGAGTTTATGCCCACCGAAAGCACTTTTCTTCGTGGAGCCACTTGGTAGGTTTAAGACTTTTTGTTTTGTTTTGTTATGTTTTTGTTTAGAAGATTTCACTGAAGTATGTTCAGCTGCTTTCGTCTGAGCCCTCCTTTTGGTGTCACCCTCGGCTTTGGGCATCCCATGACAACGGCGCTCTTCAGATGCCTGCAAGAGAATTTTAAAGAGGTCACCTTCTCCAGGGAGAGAGGGGAGGGGGACGATGACTGAGTCACATTTGAGACYGCACACCACGCTCAGCCGTCATGTGATCCTCTGCCCGAGATTCTCAGGAAGAGACACACGGCCCGGCGCCAAACCGACTTCAGTCAGCCTCTTTCTTCCATACAGTCACAGAGGAGCTAAATCTCCTGCTTTACGTTTTAGTCTAAATTTGACATATCTCATAGAAAATCTAGGACTGAGCAGAAGTTCAAGTTAGGTAATTAAAAAAACAGCCAGTGATGAGCAGTTTGTCGCTGAGATGATCCCTTATTCAAAGTGCACTGAACGAGTCATCTGTGATGTTTTTTTTCCTTTTTGTTCCCATTTGAACCTAAAACGGCTCCGTAAAGCCAGTCCTCTAAGCTGTACATAATACCATATCAGAGGAGAACATGCTGATCGCCTTGGCAGAGCTGTGTGGGCTACCAAGCTCATATATTCAAGAGAATCCCACATACAGGCCGGCCGTGCATTGTGCTTCCCACCCAAAGCATCTTTACACATCTCTTAGTGTGGATTTTGTGGACAAATTCCAGAGATGAAAAAAAAATAGCATAAACACAATATGCAGAAGCATCATCAGCACTGGCTCGATGGCTCCACAGGATCTAACATCTGTAGCAGTTTTGACAAGTACTTGTCGCGCTTTGTGAAAGACATTTTCTAGAAGCGCATCTTTTTTATTTATTTTTTGCTGCACGGGTGACGCAATTCCTACAGCAAATTTTCAAACTCATTTCCATGACATCAAAACGTTTAAACCGCGGCTGCCGTGTCGTCGCCCTGCTTCATGTCGCCACTAATCACTTCAAGAGGAGTCTTCTCTTGTTTCCTTCCTCTTTGAGTAGCAGTCTGTAAAAATGATTATTGTGGGCTCAAGTCCTGGTGCAAAAAAAATTTCCAGGGAAACACGTGCGGTGTCACTGCAGGCTTCTTTTTTATGTTTTGTTTTGTGTTGCGTAAATTTTAATGCTATCTTTGCTTAGATGTCTTGTATGAACTTGCCATAACTGACTTTTGAAGCACGTCTCTGAAATTGAAATATGCACGTTCTTCGTGGACATGTCAGACTCCAGTCCTCCTGTCAGACTATAAAACTTCACATGTAGTTATTACTTCCGTAAAATGAACAGAACCATGTTGGAAGCCCTCAGAAACAGAGGCTGTGGCTCAGTTCAGGTGCAGCAGCCCATGTAGGGCACATTTGTAGGCCGCAGGCTGTCCCGTTTTGTGGGGTCGTTCTCATGTGGCCAACAAAACCTCAAAACCGTAGGCTGCATCTGAGCAGCCTTCACGACTGACAATATCCCAGGATGCATTGCAACGTCAGCAAATTAAAAAGGGAAACCAAGATGGCGGAGTTTGGAAATTCATCACGACCGAATAATTCGTTTTTAAATGTATGTTTGGGATCTTAGCTTCAATGAGATGTTACAGAAAATGCATGTACTGATGCTGGTGCTAAACTCACATTATTTATGTGTACCGTTTTTAGTAATCCGTTGACTTGTTTTTGAATATTTGTTCTTTCGAATAATTATCCAAATATTTATTTGTCACTACATTTTATTATATAAAGCAATGAGGAGTGATGTTTGACTTCAGCTGGACCTTGTTCACTCAAAATCAAGTAAAAAGAAACAAACTTTCAACACGCTTTACAACATATTTTTTGGTATTTGCTTTGATTTGCCTTTTTAAAAAAAATTTAATTTTTTTACAGATTTGCTCTAAAATGTCTCTTGATACTAAACATGTCCATGTTCAACTGACAGATCTTTAGTAACAGAAGTTGAAAGAAGTAGAAAACGGTGAAAGGCAGTTTTGCCCCACTGGTACTAGGAGTGTGGGGCTCAAGAGGCTAGGCCAAAAAAATAAAAAATAAAACAATAGAAATGTCTTTCCTWATTAAAGGACTTGATGTAGAAATGATTCTACTGCATGATAAAAAAGAACCAGKTTTTTTGCTTTCCTCAGGGTACAGTAGGAACCAGCTGAAGCAGGTGTGTTAATTAATCAGGCAGGAGGAGCAGGTGCCTTTAATTGGCTAATTTCTCAGCAGACGTTTTCACTTGATAAAACAGGGGCAGCAAAGGTTTATTTCATTTCATGCGTAAGTTCTGTAAGAATCCTCGTTGGTTTTTTCTTTATATAAAACAACCAGCTTGTAAAGCTGCATAAGTGAAACATGTCTGTCATTAATACACCTGAGCTGTTCAGCTCTGCTATTAAATAGGCCTGTCAGTCAGTCAGAAGCTGCACCAGCAGCTCCTGTCTGTCAAAAGTATCTTATAAGAAAGAACGATTTAAACAATAGTTCAAAAATTTAAAAGTGGTACATTTTCATGTTGGAGAAACTGTTTAATTCTGATCAGATTGATGAGATTGTTCAAGTGGGACCAAAACATTACATTACTGAACACGACTTTAAAACCTTAACATCAAGTTTGCATTTAATTGGTATTTACATAGAATTTTTGTAATTATTTATAACACTACTGAAGCAACCTCTGGTAGGCATGTCAATAAATACAATAAAATAACTAATAGATTTAAAACTAATTTATCCCAGCAGCAGTTAAACTTCTAAATGAACATTTATGATTTTTATTTTTGTGTTTGTATTTGAATGTTTTTGTTTAGTTTTTATGTCTACTCGCTGTGCAACAACTTACCCACTGGAGATAAGAAATATTCTTGAATTTGAAATGTCATGTAAAATCATGCAAATTCAAAGTTTATGAAGTGGTGTTAGCTTGAAGTGTGGAGATTTTCTGTAAACTCCTCTTTTGTCTTGAGTTTGTTTGAACTAGCTGTAAGAGCTACAACAAGATATTAATTGCTCATAAACGTTCCTTGAAAATCCCACCTCACCACAGCTGAACAATCATTTCAACTTGTTATTTTGTCATTACAGATTTTCCTTTTCCTTTTTACTCCTCACGACATATCCCTCTTGATACGTAAGAGCACCTCAGTTCAACTTTTAAAATGAAAACAGGGAGCTAATAGAAGCTAAAGTCCCTGCAGTGCTGCAAAGTAATTTGTTTATGAGCTTCAGCAGCATCTCAAATGATTCCTAACTCTGCCACCATCAAGGTTGTTTGGTGAAACACTTTCACTGCTCTTGTGCGAGAGATGTGTGATATCGTGCTATATATAGTCCTGTTCCAATCCACTCCTGATTCTGAAAATGTATCATTGTTCAGGTCAGGGCCGTATAATTGACTCTGTAAAATGCCCTTAATGGTTGCTCTGCCTGCTGGCTGTTGTAAAGTGTACCATCTGTTTACAAAGTCAACCAAAACTCTGAGTCATTCATGTAGCAACGAGCAATCAGAATATATAGCAGAATAATTTTATTCCCCACCCCCGCTTATCTTTAACTGTAGGTGTACCTGATGAATTAATATGAACCTGTTCAAATGTTTAAATCTGTAACATCCAGCTTAGTTTTGTGTGTGAATGAAGAAAATAACGCTCTCAAGGGGAAAATTCGTAAACCCCCAAATCCTTTTCCATAAGCAGCAACTATTTCAAATTGTCAGGCGTATCCCGGCTTATATCGCTCAGCACCGTGTCTGCTGCAGTGAGCCGAGCACGTCCTGGCAGCGACATAAAACGCAGACAAAGAAGCTCAGGTTTATCTGCGACGTTGGTCTGATCGAACCTGATCTGAAGTCTTATTAATCACCCTGCGCAGCCCGCACGTCACATGACAGCCTGTCGCCTCCCTGGACATGTAAATCCAGGTCTCCTTTGCTTCTGCGGCCCCTCGAGTGACTAATGTGGCGGCACACAGTGAGAGCCACTTGTCTTTAAAGACCAAACCTGATCTGAGGGCTGTCTGCTGAGCACTTCATGGTGAAGGTCACCGGCAGGGGAAAAAAAGTGTGTGTGTGTGTGTGTGTGGTGTGTGTGACATGTCAGCCCAGTCACTGTGCTCTGAATGCTTAGCAGCTCCGTTGGGAATGTGTCGACGCACACGTCTCTTACAGTAACCAGTAAATGACTGAACCAGTTAACAGCAGCTGTTTCATTTTTGCTCTGGGAGCAATCAGACTGAAATGATCAGTCGAGCTGAAACGGCCAAATTGTACGTAAGTGTGCTCTGCACACATAGTGCCACATATTTAATCCTGATTATGTGCTTCTAAATGCTAGAAACTAACTTTATAAATCACTCAAAATCTATTCCACATCCTTGTTAAAGTTTTCTTTTCTATCATTGCAAATCTAATCCTTGTTCAGGACTGACTTTGCACAAAAGCATGACATTAATGGTAGCTTGAGTTACATAGTTTTCTAATATAACATATATTTTTGAAAGATTTTCTTGTTTAGTCTGTGTTTGCCGAGTCATCTTTGTATATCTGCCATTCTGACACTTTTTTTGATGAGACCAATAGGAGAGTTGGTGCATATTAAAGCAGCTGATATTTTTTATTTTAACGTACCAAATAAGACCCCAAATCATTAAAAAGTTCAAACAGAAATGTCACAGGTGTAAGGTTGGAGCTGCATGAAGAGTTGTAAAAAAATACTTTGTGAACTTAGTAAGTGGCTCATTAAAATCAGTGATTTTAACTTTAAAACATTCCGAATAGTGCAAAAATTAGCTGTTGCAAACCCTAAACTGACAAACTTTCTAATCACAAAATTATTTATTATAAATATAAAATGTTAAGCTAAAGTCTTACTGATTAAAAAAACGTTATCTTAATCATTAACTTAAGAAATGAAGGAAAAAACGATAAAAATTTATATTTAAAAAGAATTTTCCTTCTTATTAGCCTTCTCAACACTGTATTTTGAAAATGAACATTTTTTGAACATTTATATTTATGAAAATAATTTTAGATGTGAAGTAGTTTGGCTTGCAGTTTGAATGTTATACAGTATAGCATTTATCATACAGTATGTAATGTTTGTTTCCTGGAGAGAGGATCTGATGCACTGTTACATAAATAGTTTTTCACACCATCTTTTTCAACCACTAGAGTAAAATCTATTACTTTGTGCAATTAGGAGTTATACAGTATCTGTTCTCTGAAAGCTAATAATACAGCAGCAATCTCCTCTTATTTTGTTCAGTCAACATTAGTGCGTCGGCCCGGTGCTGAAGCTGAGAGTCTTATAATGAGTTTTTGCCACTTTATATTTCACCACATTCTGTGCTCGGTTCTATAGGTAATAAAAAATATCCTGATTTAAAAGCATGTTCTCCATTTCTGTGCTCTGTTATTTTTCAACTAGAGTATTTCTGCATGATGATTTTTATTCAGTTTTAACAGCTGATGCAGTGATTGCAATAAAATCTAAAATTAATAGAACCAATAAAGCAGGAAGTATGAAGAAAACTGTCTTCCTTCTGGCTAGGCTAATGGCCAACCAAATGAAGGCTTGTTTTATGTATTTAATCTTATTAATTTAATTATTTTACAGGCTTGGACGGCAGCTCTTTCTGAAAAACAGCATGCTGGTGTGAAAAAAAAACATTACAGTAGCTAATGTAGCTTGTGTAGCATTTGTTTATTTTTGTAAATGTTTTCTGACCCATTCAGCATTCATGTAATAACACTGTTATCACACGTGTTGTTGTTTTTTAAATCAATAATTAAAAACATTCCATAAAATGATCCTTGCCACCACCAGCCCCGGTGCGTTTAAAATCCAGGAAAGGTTTTTWAACATCCACAAGTTTTCCAATAAACATAACACTCAGAAAATACCAAATAAACCAGTGGAAAGATCTGGATCAACTAATCGTAAAGCACCCAACCACGTACACATCAAATTGTACAGACTGTCCGTAAATTACACATATTTGCCACCATTTAGCGAGTATATGGAGAAATCTCATGGATTTTTTCGAAACTCAGCTTCAAATTTATTTACATCCCAGAGCCTGAAGGATGTAAATAATAATAATAATAATAATAATAATAATAATAATAATAATAATAATAATTAATAAATAACCTCCCAACCTCTGTTTTACATAATATACGTGTTAGTTCTTGCTGATTATTCAGGTATAATTCAGGTTTCTATTATTAATGGAGGGGAAAACTTTCCTTGTGTCTGCTGTGTTCACCTGATTTAAAGATCACCTGTCACGGCTGCTGATTATAAAGTAGCTGTTTAGTGAACTATTAATAGAGCCGTTGTAAGTGCTGCACCGTTCAGCCAGGTTACCGTCAGCTCAGCTTCTTCCTTTCATCTGCCTCGCACACTGATTCATCACACGTCACCGTCAGCTTCGCACACTAAACACAGTGTTCAAGTTTGTGCTTCCTGTGCTCCTTTAGGAGTCTTTTTTTTTTTTTTGAAAAAGATCAGCTTTAGTGCAGGCCACATGCGGTTTATGTAAATCCTTAAATTTGTGAGTTGGAATTACTCGTTCAGGTAAAAGAGCAAAGGCAACCATTTTCTATTCAAGTAGTTAATTATGCACTGTAACCCTGCTTTTTATGGTAGACGTGCCACAGCTTAACCTTAATCTTTTGTGGCAYTGCTCTTCACTCCTGAGAAAATGTCTATTTTCAGAAGCTTAAAACCTTTGTAAGATTACTCGTGAAGAAGAATCATTAGCAGTGAAGTACAGAAGAAATAAAATGCCTCATCTGATTGCAGGAGCATGTTTGTGTTGCCCAATTTAAACCATTTTGTGTGTGCATGGATTCGGACTGAAACACTGCTGCCTATTTTCTAGTGACCTTCCTGTACTGCGGTTATTTAAATTGTTTTTCATTGTCAGGGGACGACTTAAATAAAACCAACCTAAATAGAGACCGAGCGTGTTCTGGAACCACTTTACCATTCTCCATGATGCTGTGATTACTACTGAATGCTGTTTCTGCCTCCATTTGCTGTTTCATGTCCACAATAATTCTTGTTAATGAATAGTAATAAAACATTGCTGAACACTCTTGTGGGTTTATTTTTTTTATTTTTTATTTTTTTGGATTCCCACTATGGTTTTTTTTATGCACGTGATCTGAAATCTAAAAAGGGGCACTTCTGTGATGCGGCTCGATTATCCTATTTTTTTATCCCCCCCCATAGGTTTTGCAATTCTCCAGGCCATTATGGAGTCAGCCGTAGCCAATAACTGGCAGGTGACAGCTCGCTCGGTCGGGAGCGTGGTGGACCCCGCAGAGTACAGACGCATCATCGAGGAGATGGACCGCCGGCAGGAGAAACGTTTTCTCATCGACTGCGAGGTGGAGAGGATCAACTTGATCCTGCAGCAGGTACAGAGCCAGCACGTTCTGTCTGAGGAAACAAGTAGCACACTGGAAAATGAAACTGTAAACCTTTTCAGTTTTTAACCTATAAATGCACGGTAAATGTTTCATTGTTAAACTTAGAGTAGAGTACTGGCAACATTAACTTGTTGTGTAACAGGTTTTCAATGCCATGCCATCCGAAACAGCATCAGCTTCTGGTTGGGGATCCAGAACCAGATCCAAATCCACAAACAATGCTACAAAATATTTAAAGAAAAATCAGTGCTCACTTTTTTCACTAATAAATAACTATTACATTTAGCATAATAATTTTATTATGGTCTTACATGTTTAAAACAGTGCATTATTCTCCCACTGAAAACAATTTTCAACAAACTGCTGATGATAAGAGAACAAATGAAAACAAACCTCTGTTATGCTTGCTTAAAGTGCCTGTGACATTAAATTTTTGTAATAAACATGATTGCAATTTTGAAAACATAACATTAATAGCATAATGCAAAACAAATTTCATGCCCCTGAGATGAACAGCTGTTGAGATATTGGCACATGAAGAAACAGGAAGTGATGTCAAAGGGGAATGTCTGCATGTAAACAGAGCATTGTTACAACAGCTGATAACACAGACTGTAGAAAATAATCTGATGTTTCTTTAGATTATTTTGAGTTTTATCAAACACATATGATGAAGAGTTAAAGTTTAAATGACTCTGTTTTAATAAACAAAGACCAGAGAGCTTATTTTATTAATGAGTTCCCCTTTGATGTCACTTCCTGTTTCACTTTGACTGAGCCAAATTTAAAAAAAAATAGGCCAGTTATGTGACAAAATGGGTAAAATCATGTTTATCATGCCAAGTTTCTTAGGTATAAATGTTTTCTTTCAGTTTTGTATTTGAAGGATATGCATGCCACAGGTACTTTGAATAACACTTCAATATATTATTACAAATTATATTTTGAAATATTGATTGAAAAGCAGATTCAGTTTTATGAAAGTGATTTAAAACATTTATCAAATTTCTTTATTTTTTTTGTGTGTGCATTTTTTCTTCTTCTCTCCAGCTTTATGAGGCCCCCCATTGCCCCTTGGCAGCCCCCTAGTGGGCTGTGGCCCCACCTTGAAAAACACTGTGTTAGAATATAGTAAGTTACTGTAAATAAATACAGTAGTTACTCTTCTATATTTTATGGTAAAAGTTCTGTGAAACTAAAAACAGTAGTTGCCGTCACTTATTTTATGGTGAAAGTACTGTAAAGCGAAATGCATTAGTTACCGTATTTTATTTAATAGTAAAACTAGCTTTAGTAATACTGTAATAAAGTAAATAACAGTAACTTGTAACATCCTGTAAAATGAAATGACATATTGTACTGTTATTATTAATAAATAAATGAGTTATTTACAACACTACAAAATCTTTGTTTAAAAAATTGGCATGTAAGGTGGTGGGCAATGAGCATTTGTTTAAGGAATGATAGTTTCAGTCCTACATTTGCTCACTCCGTGAAATAGGCCACTTTCCTGGCAAACTCTCCTTCCCACTTTTCCCTCATTTTTTATTTCCCTGAGCTCCCAGAGAGCATCATGATTGCCTCACATCTCAACACGCTCATTTAGAAATGATGTTTAAACAGGCGAGCCAGGTACATTCAATTAAAGCTTGTTATCATAGTGTGTGTGTGTGTGTGTGTGTGTGTGTGTGTGTGTGTGTGTGTGTGTGTGTGTGTGTGTGTGTGTGT
>NW_013952439.1:1179670-1184066 GCF_001266775.1 Austrofundulus limnaeus
GTGTGTGTGTGTGTGTGTGTGTGTGTGTGTGTGTGTGTGTGTGTGTGTGTGTGTGAGACTTTTCAGCTTGTTAAGATGTGAACCTTTGCCTCTGGCTGAGTTCCTCAGAACTTCTGAGTTTCACTCAACGTTGCTTCATATTTTTCTGCTGCTTCCCGTCCTTTGATGCAGAATAGTCAATGAAAACCACAGAATCACAGAAACCACCACAGATTGAGGCAGCAATCACTAGTTTTGACTGGAGAGGTGGTGATAAGTTGAACCACGGCTCTCGTGGCCAGACTGATGTTTGGATGCCTTTTTGTGAACTTTCAACAGGCTGTTTTGTGTCCTTCAGAAAGAAACAACTTCTGTCTGCTCGCTCTGCCTCAGCAGTCTGATTAGCAGAGTGCTGCATTGATTGTTGTCCTTCCCTGTCGTCTCCACAAAGAAACCCTGGACCTCATTTGAAGTGAACATTAACTTCCTGTCTGACCGAGGTGTTTAAACATTGTCAGTCCTTTTCGCTCCTCATCAGCGTGGCTCTGCAGATGTAAGAAGTCGTCTTCCACAGTGGACAAAATGAGGTGTCTGTTTTTGATATTTTCTCCTGTCAGATCTGTGCCCTGAAAATAATCCTGTCTTGAAAATAGATTTTTTTAAACATGCATTTCCTAGTTTGTTCATTAATCTGCACCTTAGACACACAACTTCAGCCAATTTGTACAAACGTCACAACAGAAAGACCCATAAATCAAAACTAAATCTAACACCAGAATTAACCAGTGATCCTGTTTGAGGGTTACCTGAGACTACACTGATGACAGAACAAATGTTTTTTTTAAAGATGTAGAAGAGGACAAAAAAGATGATCAAATAAATTTTTAACAGCGGTAGATAGCTCTAAGAAAGATTTCAATTTGGAGAAAAGGCTTTGAATTCTGATCAGTTTAATGAGCTAACAGCTAGCTTGTACATGGCTAAAGTGAATTGTTGCTGTTTAAAAAACAACGTCTGTCTCAAATAAAAGTTGTTGCTGCTCAAGCAAGTGCAACTTCAAACATCTTAATTATCATTTTCTTGCTATAAGTGGCTCAGATTTCACTGATGACACAATTAGCTGCAGCTGCCATTTCTCAATAACCATGGTGTTCCAGGATTGAGGTTATATTTGTTTTTAGATTCAACTCATCGTGGACGTCGACAATCTTGAATTTAATTTCAAATATCAGACAACGGTTTTGGATGCCACCAGGAATCGGCACAGCCAGGGACCTTCCCTCGCCTGGTGCCCAGCATGCAATGCTCCAGGAGCCAAGGCTTGACCACCAGGTGGCCCTGGGTGCACTCCCCTCCAAGGTCTGGCTCCAGGGTGGTGCCCTGGTTTCCCTTTTCCGAGCGAGGTTTCCTGATGTGGAGGCTGCTCCATTTATCTCCTCTCCTCAAGACTGTTTGCCATAGGAAACCCTATCAGGGGCTATTGCCCCAAACAATATAGCCCCCAGGATCACGGGGTGCTCAAACTACTCCACCAGTGGAGAAGTTTAAGTCTGGGTGTCTTTTTCATGAGTGGTGACAGCATAGAGTGGAAGATGGATCGATGGTCAGTTGTGGTGAAGAAAAAGCTGAGTCCAGAAGCAAAGCTCTGGATTTACTGGTCTGTCTATGTTCCACCTCTCATCTATGATCATGAAGCACGGATCATGACAAAAAGAACAAGATCCTGGATATCGGCGAACAAACTGAGTTTCCTTCRTYGGGTGGCCGGGCTCAGTCTTCGATAGGGTGAGGAGCTCCATCATCCAGGGGGAGATCAGAGTTGCTGCTCCTCCACATCAAAAGAATTATTTTGAGGTGATTCAGGCATCTGATTAGGATGTCCCCAGGCGTGTCCCAGTGGTAGG
The DNA here is from genome assembly GCF_001266775.1 of Austrofundulus limnaeus. Lineage (NCBI taxonomy): Eukaryota > Metazoa > Chordata > Actinopteri > Cyprinodontiformes > Rivulidae > Austrofundulus > Austrofundulus limnaeus. Next base: position 1,181,554 of record NW_013952439.1, read on the forward strand.
AGACCCGAGGGAAGACCCTGGACTCGCTAGAGGGATTATGTGTCCTCTCAGGCCTGGGAACATCTGAGGTCCTCCGTGACGAGCTGCAGAGAGGGATGTCTGGGTTTCTTCTGGGCCTGTTGCTTCTGCAATCTGACTACAGATAGGGAGGAAAAAAATGGAGATGAAGTTTTGTTAGTTTGTGATTTCCATTTAAGTGAGGTGTGTCCCTTTAGGATTTTGTGTCAATAACCATCGCAAGTGACAGCAATGCAAAGAGTCATAAAAACACATTGTAAATGAACTTTTGCAGGAACTGCTTTGAGTTTTGTTGTGATTGAAGTTGTTTTAAGATCCACTTTGGTCTTTGCTCGGCTCAAACTAGCTGTTATTATCTCAGTTCTGTCAGAATGTAACTCCGTTTTCTCAAATTGAAGTTGGTTAAAAAGCTATCAGCAGGAGGTAAGGTATTATTGTTCATGAACTTTCCACAGAACTTGACTTCAAAAGTTCTGAACTCTTTAAGTCCTCAGGTTCAGTTAGTTTTCTTTTTGTGTCTGGGTGAACCATTAATCCACGGCACATCTTCTCCTTCTGTTCTTTGCTGGGAGATCAGAGTGTGAACGTTTCTGCCCTCTGCGTAATAATCTTTTGTAGAGCCGGACCAATGAGTTTTACTCTGACCCTCAGTGCGAATCCGTCTCAGTTTCCTTATTGCGGGGAGAACAGAGTTTTAAAAGAGCTGATTATCATCAAAGAGAARTTTTCTTTCATCCATCTTTCACAACCACAGAGAAGATTTTCTTCACACGTTTTCAAATCACGTTGTATTTTCTAATTGATCTCTTCTGTGCTGGATCAATGTGGACTCGGAGTGTGACATCTGTCAAACTATCCATTCGAGAAGCTCCAAGACATAGCCATGTCCCATGGGGAGGATGATTCCTTTCAACGCACCGTGACACCAACACTTTCTTTAATGTAATATCAGCTCCTGTGTAAGTAGGACACACTGTCCCGTAACAGCAACAACAATGAGCTGACTATAAATAGCCTAGCCTCCTAGCCTGAGGGAAGATCTCTCTCATGAAGGCAGGAGTGAGTAAACGCAACGGAGATCATTCAGGCATCAGGAGACAACTGTTCTGGGCATGATGTATTTTTCAATCAGCAGGTCGATTAGCATTCTCTCTGTCTCTCTGATGCATGCAGCCAGGCTGGTGTTTCCACTCACAGAGTTATTAAAGAGCGTATACGGAGACATTTGTTATCCAGTTTGTGTCAATGAATTTAATCATTAAGGTACTTTCTCTGCGGTTACAGCTTTTATATTTTGACGAATGGACCATGGAGTTTTCTTTATTTATTTTTTGTTTCACCCGCTCTTCTCCCAGCTCTCCTGCCACCTTTTAAAGGATCATCTCGCTCATCTCTTCAGAGAAGTCGACAGAGTAATAACGCCTTTAAGGCTTTTCATCAATAAGTAGAAGTACAGTGGATTTGTTATGGCTGCCAGAGAGGATCTATCTCTTCCTGCACAAGTGGAAAGCAGGGAGATGTTGTGGTAACTGAGCCGTGTAGTGTGACGGAAAAAGGAGGAGAGCTTGAGCACCCAGAGGTGCACTGGATTTTCACTCTCAGTGAACTGGAAATGAGATATTGTGGTTGGACAAGATCACATGTGAGAGCAGAGTTCTGTCGATAGTTTAGCTGGGATTTGGTTTGAATCGTTTAATGATTCTGTTAGATGGTTGCCGGTGATTACGAGTCAGCCTCTGGTTAGTTTTAACCAGTGAGCCAAATCTCAGAGCAATAGTTGTTAAGATGGTTCATGTGTGAAGTGATCAGAGTTGTAAAGTAACTAAGTACAAATACTTTGTTACTGTACTTAAGTAGAAATTTTGATTAACTGTACTTTGAGTAATTATATTTCAGTGTACTTTTTACTTCTACTCATTACATCTTTTTAAAATGGTAAGAAGTAGAAAGTCGTTACTCCTATTTTATTCCAGATCGTTATTATTAAAAAAAATACTATCCTGATAAATTGTGGTTCCTGGATAGAGTGAATTTAATTGTGGTTGGATGAGAAGTATTACTTTGTACACAGTCCATGAAAGCGACACGCTGTTAGAAAAAAATGTTTTTGGAGGAATCACCTCACAATAAATGTCATTTTATAAAACCCAACTGCTCACTTTTGCTCAGTACTTTTAATTTTAATACTTAAGTAGATTTTGTGTCAGAAATTTACTTTGGATACTTAAATACAAAAAATATCAGATACTTTAAGACTTTTACTCAAGTAATTATCTTATACAAGACTTTAACTTTTACCAAAGTATTTTTATGATAAGATACTTGTACTTTTACTCATGTATCACTTTGAGGTACTTTATACAACACTGGAAGTGATTAAAATTCACATATCGTGGAAAGGCGTAAAGTTTTTTATGCCTTTTTGTGTGTGTGTGTGTGTGTGTGTGTGTGTGTGTGTGTGTGTGTGTGTGTGTGTGTGTGTGTGTGTGTGTGTG
>NW_013952439.1:1184096-1189080 GCF_001266775.1 Austrofundulus limnaeus
GTGTGTGTGTGTGTGTGTGTGTGTGTGTGTGTGGGTGTGTGTGTGTGTGTGTGTGTATGTGTTTGTTGTTTTAGCATAACATTTCATGAACCAGCAGACAGGTTTTATTCAGACTCTTAAAAAGTACTCATTTGATGTGGTTGTGGTTGAGAGTCATACTCAACTTGCATTTTGAGAGCTAATTTCAAGATTTTGCCAAAATGACTGACTCTAATGGGTACGGTGGCTCAGTTGGTAGAGCTGTTGCTTCTCAGCAAGAAGGTCGCTGGATCGAATCCTGGCTGGCATGTTCTCTCTTTGCATGTGTGGGTTTTACTTGCACCAAAAACATGACTGTTGGGTTATTTCCAACCATTCATTATCTTCCGCTTCATCCGGAGGCGGGGTCTCGGGGACAGCAGCTCGAGCAGAGAGACCCAGACCTCTCTCTCCACAGCCAACACTTCCAGCTCTTCTGGGAGAATTCCAATGCGTTCCTGGGCCAGCTGAGAGATATAGTCTCTCTTGTATTCTGGGTCTTTCCTGGGGTTTCCTTACAGTCGGACATGCACCTCCTTAGGGAGGTATCCATAAGAGATCATCAGATGTCCGAACCACCTCAACTGGCAGCAGCTCTACTCTGCATCTTTCCTGACCTGAACTTCTCTTACTATAAGAGAGAGTCCAGCTTCCTGCATAGAAAACTCATTTTGACTGCCTGTGTCCACGATCTCGTTCTTTCGGTAACTACCGTTTTTKTTTTTTTTTTTCAAGGATTTGCTATGCTTTGTTGCTTTACAATTTGGATTTATTGGAGTGGTGAGATTTACCAGCTATATTGAAAGTGCAAAACACTTTTGTGTCAAGTCTAAAGAAAAAAAATCCTGTTATTTGTATAAACTTGGCCCTAATTTATGGTTTTAGATGCATATTTTTGGTTTTATTTAGGCCATTTATTTATTTTAGACTGGTCTGAGTAACAGGTTTTTCATCTGTTGAATGGTAAAAACTGAATCTAAATCTGAAATATTAAAGAATAGAAACACTTTGAAAACAATGTTCAGACTCAGGGCCAGCCCTAGCCAATTCGACACACTAGGTAAGAGGTGGCCCCTTGTGCTGTGTTCTAAATCCCACTACCAGTTCACATACATTCACATACCAAATTAAATAGTTGTAACAAATGTAGTAATAAACTCATTTAAAAGTCATGTTGTAACAAAGTGAACAAGTTAGCTTCATAAACCTGAGTAATCAGTGATTATTCTACAGACTAAGCTACACTGATAAAAAGTTATCTTGTTTTTTTCTCTATAGGGACGGCACCCTTAGCATTTGCCTATTTAGCCTATGAAACAGACCAGCCCTGCCCACACTACTTTTAAATTGGATGCAACACAGAGAACCTATGAGAACAAGTCTGAATTGGATGAATTGTGAGTGTTTGGTTTAGTTGTGTGTGGTTTGTGAGGCAGCTTTTATTCATGTGCAATTCTGTTTTCTTCCTGTTCTCTGAAACAATTTTTGAATGGTTTAATGCTGACATTTCTGTGTTTGTTTGATGATACATATTTTTGCCGAAGACGACGAGTCAGCGGGTGATGAGGATGCACAAGTTAAAAAGGCAGATAATGCATTTTGTTCGGTTTAGAAAGGCTCGGTGAATCATTGATTCGCTGTCATTTCTGATGTGCGTTTAGTCGTGTATAAACACTCAGTGGATAGCTGACATACAAATCTTGATGACAGACTTTGACAGTTATTCAAACATCAAGTTCAGCTTATTTAATATGCGAGACAATTTTTGCCAGTCCAGTAAACAGCATGACCCCTTACTTGATGAGATAAAATATGAAAGACCAGCATGAATGTGATGCCCTCTTTTAAACTCTGAGCTATGCGWAAGTCACAGAAACGACTTTTCTAAACTTCAGCTCTCATTTCATATATTTCTTCATGTTGGCTACAGAAAAAGGATGTGGCTTTGAAAGAGGAATACAGGCGAGTTTTCTCTTGGCTTGTTTGTTGCGCAGCCATCCAAAGAAGGCCCTTGAGGAGTCAGAGTAAAACAAAACAAACAAAAAAAAAAAACCCAAAAGAGCTCAAATGAAAAACATCAAACACGTTCATGTGGGATAGTTGGCAGGTGGATAACTACAACAAGGGAAGTGAGATCATTACAATTTTATACCCTTTATTTATTTATTTATTTAGATGAAACTGGCTTTCAGTAAGATGGCTGTGTGAAGTTTTGAAGCTGCTGCGAACAGACTAACTTGCATTTTAAAACATCAAACTGCACACAGAAAAATAGCTGTAGACTCTCTGCTGTTCATTCATTTCAATAAGCAAAGAGCAAAATGTGTTTTTCCATATCTGTGTTTATACAAGAAACACGTTTTGTTCTGTTAAAGTATTCAGCATTGAGGTTTTAGTGATTTGCTGATAAGCTGCCATGTCTATTCAGCTGCTTTGACAGTTTTAATCCCTCCTCATGTTTTGCCCAGCTTTGAGCAGCACAAGAATTAGATWACTGAAGTAAAAGTGCAGTTATTGACTTCTAGTTCTGTGGGGGAAAAAATAAGTACACGACTGTAATGAAGAAAATCCTGTGTCAGTGAGCAGAGAGTTAAATCCTCTTYGAGGCACTTGGGAAGGCATCCAGCTCTGCACAGGACCGTGGCTCCAGCCTGTTTAATTAGAGTCAATTCCCCCTGGAATATTTAGGCTGATGGTTCTGCAGCTTGGCCTGGCTCGGGTCTGTTTTCAGACTGCAGACCTGCTCATCCAGACACACGGGCCTGAGGAGCCCTGAGAAGGAACAAAACCCCTGAAACTAAAGGGCTTCAGTTTAGTTGCTCCTCTCACGGCGCGATGTGATGGACCCACAGCTCAATTAGTCCTCATAGAGGATAATATTTTAATGTTTTCTGATGCTATTAGTTTATTGGATTTTTTTTTCATTCGTTTATTTATTCTTAATATATAGCAGATTAAAGGTCCAGTAMAACTTGAAAACATGCACATCCCCATCAACAAGAGCTCTGAGCCAAGATCATGTTTTGGTGCTGAAGCTGTTTGGGTCAGATCTTAAAAAATAACATTTTTTCACACAATTTTATCAATATTCATTTCCACCAATCAATTCTTGTTTTGCCAAAGAGCTTCAGCTACTACGGCGCCAAATTGTAGCTTATTATCTTAAAAACTGACTGCGTTGTAGCTATTTATGTGCTGGCAAATGTTGACTGATTAACAAATTGGCTCCAAAAGTTTGTTGTAGAAAAGTTCACTTGTAGATCTACATCTGTTGATTCGTTTCTGAAAGTTTCTTTAAAAGCCTTTCAGTGGTTGACRAGATATTTTGCTAACAGACAAAGGAAAAGTTGACTGTAATATCTAATAGGAAGGTTTTAAAAACAAACCTCTTGTAATTAATTAATTAATTCTCACAGTACATGTTGAGGTTGATTTGTGACTACYGCCATACCTAATCTTATTTTATAATTTGTGAACTGGATGAAATTATGCCCATTTTTGTGTTTCCTAAGTTTAGCTGGCTGTGGCAAACACATTCAATCAGACTGACTCCAGATGCTAATGAGCTGCAGAGATCCGTCCAGTGAATAATTTCTGAAAGTTTCTTTAAAATCCGTCCTGTAGTTCATGAGATATTTTGCTAACAGATGTATAAATGCAAATTTGCACAAACATTTTGGAGGCAGGTGACAAATACTCATATCAGCAATAAGGTTATTAAATTAACTGTATCTTGTTTATACTGTATGTTTCTATTATTTTTCTGATTAAAAGTATTCTTTAACTTGAGTAAACTTCACGAAACACTCGGACAACTAAGTCAAAATGTTGGAAGTCCCGTTGTCATTCTGCAGACCTGTTTGGATCTTCGTCAGCTTTAAATGCAGACTTTGTGGCTTCCTGACTAAAACTTTTAGTCAATGATCATTAAATATTAAGAAGCCATTTGGCAGACGAACTCCTCTTTAGCTTTCAGGCCTCAGGTTTTCTTTTYCCCTTCGCTCTTTGAAGAAGCTGTTTTTGTGTGTTTTTAATTCCCGTGACATTTAAAGTGGTGTTTTAGCTGCCGTGGTGCCTGATCACTTCCTGGTTCCTGCTGGTACAAAATTATGTCCAAGAAAACCCTCGAACTGAAGCTTGAGGTTTACAGCATTTTTTTTTTGACAAATGGAGACAAAAATAAGGATTTATACAAATTCCTGGGCAAACWATCAAAGAATTCAAGTGTGCCAGTGTTTTTTATTTATTATTACTGGAGTCATCTTTTTATTGAGCAACTAAACTTATCGAATGCTGGAAACAAAAGAAAAAAAATATTTTAATTAAATGCAATACAAGAACAGGAAATAATGCATGCTTTCATTTGAATCTTTAATTATAAACAAATATGGTGAAAATTGAATATTTTCTGCTTGTTTTTACTTCAGTGTTTTAAAACTTTGCTTAAATTTTCACTGTTTGGGACTCCCATTTAGATGAAATGTGAAAACAATGAAAGTAGGAAAGATAAAACAAGAGTCACAACTCAAACTTTTTATTTTATCTAGAAAAGTGAGTGTCCAACTAAAAAAATAAATCTCTAAAAAAATCTCCATCTCTGTTTACACTTTGTGCCAAAAACCTGATGAAACTGCCAGGTGCCAGGAGTTTCTCTTTCATGTACTGTATATTAAAACAATGTTTATTCTGAAAGGAAATACTGGTATTCAAAGCAATAAATAAAAGAATAAATCTCACATCCAGGCATGCRTTAAGACTATAGACAGCAGCGTCAGCAGTTATTGACTGAGGCAAAATGCATAAAATGTGTCAGATTTCCATTAGTTTTAATATTTCAGCTGTAGCGGATGGCAGCACTGAACACTGAGCTTACTAAAGTGAAATCTGCTTTTATTTACTTCCCAGATTTGGTATTGATAGGTTTAATTAACTCTGCAGGTTTTAATTATTCTTTAAAGGGGGGGGG
>NW_013952439.1:1189090-1197427 GCF_001266775.1 Austrofundulus limnaeus
CTCCTATGGTAGTCTTGTGGAGCTGCATAAACACTTGCTGGTAGAAAGCTCCTCCTATTTGTACGCAGCTCCTCCCTGCAGCTCAGTCTGCAACCGAGCTCCAGCTCCACAGAGCACCCCTCCCCCTGAGCATTTTTGTATAGATGAGATGAAGTGGGAGTGTCTGAAATGGTAGGAGGCTCTTAAAGAGACAGAAACCAATTTCAATGTGTTTAGATAGACTATGATGCAAAGGTAAGTTACTTGATTATCACATGTACAACATTTCCTGTTTCACTTTGACTGAGTCAAGTTCAAAAGAAAATATGCCAGTTATGTGACAAAATGGGTTAAATCGTCCAACTTTCTTAAATATAAAGATGTTTTCTTTGACTTTTTGTAWTTGAAGAATATGCATGTCACAGACACTTTAATAAATAATATTTTATGAAACCTGGTAAATAAGCAAATGCATGTTTGTCACAGCCACTGTTTACAAAATATTTCCTAAGTCACTGGATGGATTTTAATGCATAAAATCCTAATGTTTCAAAATGGAACCAAATTAACTTAATCTTTTTTTCAACATGATATGACCTTTTATTTAAATATCTGGCGTGAATGACGTTGGGCAATATTCACTTTTGTTTGTTTTCTTTTTTCCAGATTGTTTTCTCTTCCAAAAGTGTGAAGCACGTTTGTTTTGATTGTGTGTTAACGAGCATTTCAGTCTGTCACTCGGGGGCAACGCAGCCTCATTAAGTGCTTTTGCAACACTCGGGTCAGCGTGGCTCTTTCTCACACGAGCGAAGAGAACAAAATGAAAAAATTTTCGAAGCAAGGTAAAAAAAAAAAAAGAAAAAGCTGAAAACCTTCCAGGAGTTTCTGCTGTTGCGGGGAGGAATTCATGACGTGGGACACAAAAACTGAAGCGCAGGATGTTGGAAACACAATGAAATCAGTTTGCATCTAGAGAGAGCGTAATTGGATTKATTGTTGAATTTGCTCAAAGCTATAAACCTGTCACAGGCTCAGGCCTTGGAGCATCAAGGACGTCCCCCCCGTCCCCCCCACCACCACCACCATCATCTCTGGAGACAGCAATGTGACTCTGAGGCAGGAGAAAATAGAGTGGAATGGTGTGGAAGAAGACGAACTGCGTGCAGAATGGAGCTGCTGAGAGGGGAACTGGATAATTAGGGCATTAAGAGCGGCTTCACCCTGGACATGTAACATTTAGATTACTTCAGCAGTTGAGTAAACTTATCAAAATTGTGGAGGAGTGAAGAAATGTGGAGAAAAAGAAATCTCTCTCTCTCTCTCTCTCCACCCCCACAGAGTCTTAGTGACGCTTTGATCGAAAGAAAAAGCTTTTTAGCGGCGAAGAAGTTTAAAGAAATGGGCGAACGGACTGCCTCCGACAGGTGCCGTGGATCGTTTCAGGTTTAATTAAGTCTAATGTGTGAGTGAGACAGGCGRAGCACGGAGAGGCAGACTGCAGCGCACCGTCAGCTGCAGGAGGAGAGGAAGAGGCCCGCCAGAGCCATGACCTTATTTTACATGTTGAAGTTAATGGAAAGGAACATGCACTGTCACCACTGTCCCCCCCCCCCCCCCCCCCCCCCCCCCCCCCCCCTTCTGCGTGCACCTCATACAAAACCCACACAAACGTATGAACGCGCTGCACATCCTCACTGCCCTTGCAATGGAAATGTTTTCATTTTTTCTTTTCTTTCCCCCTTTCATCTATTTTGAAATTGATGGTCTTTGTTGTTTCTGAATCTCTGCCCTCTAAATGCTCGGAGAACGGAGAGATGTGATTGTGACTCATTGTGTGTCTTCTTCTGCGAATTGAAGGTGGTGACCTCGGGGAAGAACAGCAGAGGGTACCACTATATCCTGGCCAACCTGGTGAGAGCGAGCAACAACTCAACACAACAACAAAGAACTATGAAAACACAACTGTAGTGCTTAGTGTGATGCAACCCAAGCTCAAAGGAATGTAACTCAGTAGCCCAGTCAAGTAGGCACAAGTTAAAGCAGTTTTTTTTATTTCTTTATTTTTTTAAGTTTGTCATTAAAGAAGTTGCTCGTTKCTTGCAGGGTTTTTCCAATCTGAGCCTGGACAGAGTCTTTTCTGGTGGGGCCAACATCACAGGCTTCCAGATCATCAACCCAGACAGCCCCATCGTTCAGCAGTTCCTCCAGCGCTGGGAACGCTTGGATGAAAGAGAATTTCCAGAAGCTAAAAACACTCCCCTGAAGGTTAGTGAAGCGTAGCTGTCGATGCCGAACCCCCAGCCCCTCTCAACTCGCCGCTCTTCCAACTTCATAAGTCCCGACTCGCTTTAATCCTAGTTTTACTATGAAGTACTCGTCAAGATATTCTCAGGTGATTTTCACCTGGTTTCCCTGAACCGAGTCAAACTCRCATTTATGTCCAAGACAAACAGTGTTGCAGAGATAAAACCCTGAAAGCAGCGGTTCCCAACTTGCTTGGGGTGAGGGGTGGGAGTGTAACATACTCAGAGGCTGAGAAAATATATAAAAATCACATAAAGGTTTACAATTATTCACTTTATTCTTTTTTTATTTTGTAGCAAAGCTTTGGGAACCACTGCCTTAAAGCACAAGAGTCAAACTTAAGGGCCGTGGGCCAAATCTGGCCCTTGTTAACATTTGATACGGCCCCAAAGGAAATATTTTAAATGGAAAATTGATTTTAGTGTGACGAAAGTCACACAGAAACACATTCAAATGCCCTTTTCTGTGTTCTCTTATTTTAAAGTCAAATAATCAGATTTTTTTGGTGAGATTTTTCTTTATCTAACTGATTTGCTGAATTGTGATAAGATGTGTTTTTCTAAATGTAATCTTTTTTCTTTATCTGTTAGCTTATGTATGTTCCAAATGCTGTATAATACACAATTTGAAGACGGTCATTTGTATTTTTATAGGAATAATTTGTTATAAAAGTCTGACCCTGAACTTAGCTTTAACATCTTACCTGTCAGAGATCACCCTTCAAACAACCTCTTTGAAAATAATAGAGTTTAATTAACTAACAGCTAATCTGAGTGAGACTAAAGTGGATTATTGTTGTCTTAACACAACTCCAAATTTAAAAACTTCAAAGCGATTCATGCAAACTAACTGCTTTAATTTTTGGATAAAACTTCATTTCACTTGAGAATCTCCTTTCCTTTCCAAATATTGCCAAGCTTTGCCCCGTGCTCCCCCCTCTCTGACACAGAAAAGCTGATCCGTGCTTTTGTCTCTCGGTTAATTCAAAGCACGTCTCATCGGGGTCTCCAGCAAAGTGTCCAGAGACTGCAGTATATCCCAAACTCTGCTGCCAGGATCCTGATGAGTGTGACAGAATGAAAACATTAGACTCACTCCACTGGGTTCTTGATGCTGCTGTGGTTAGCTCTAACTCCTCACCAAAACACTTCCTCTTATTTAAAACATCTCCTCACCCCAACAACCTCCACATATTTCCTCTGCTCCTCAATCAAAACACCTCCTTCCTCCAAAGACTAAACGCAACACTATGCTGCTGCTTCCACAATCTGCCAGGTTTAAACATGAACCTAAAGTTTCCTTCTTACCACAACTCACTTATCTTAATTTAGCCTATTTTTGTTTTAAGTTTTTTTATGTAAAGTCCATCAAAAATGCAATATAATGTTATTAAATATTAAACCTTGACATGACATCTATTTTGCAGTATAATATTATTTGTTAAAAGATATTGTGATTTTCATATATACATTCCCCCGACTGCACCAGAAGTGCTACAGGTAGCTGCTGCTGCAACTCCTGCATTTTGCCTGGGCCAAAATTAAATAATTCTTTGTAACAAAAAATTAATGGCAAGGTAAAGGTTTATAAACTAACTTCTGGTGAACTGCTGTACAATGTTTGAGTTTATCGTTGTTTCAAGAAATCTTCTGGTCTTACTCAGACTTAGCTTGATCCTGTTCATTGTTTTTCTTTGGTTTTTGTCTCAGTACACATCAGCACTGACCCACGACGGCATTCTTGTAATTGCGGAGGCCTTCCGGTACCTTCGTCGCCAGCGAGTAGACGTGTCCCGCAGAGGGAGYGCAGGCGACTGCCTCGCCAACCCCGCAGTGCCCTGGAGCCAAGGCATTGACATAGAGAGAGCCTTGAAAATGGTACGAATGAGGACGCTGTGTTCTGAACATCTCAGYTTGGTTTGTTTCTGAAGGTTTGCACCTTCAGATCTGTGTCRTYTTTATGTTTCTGTTCTGCTTTCTTCTGGAGAAATGAACCAAAAGYGAATTAAAAGTCAGGGCTGTGATTAATTTCCTTACATCYGCTATGTTCATGTTTTCATCGTCTGCAGTGACCAGACTGGCTCAAAGGCAAATTTTACATTTATTTTCCAACACACAGAAGCTTTAGTATCACATTTATTTAAAAAAAATGCACAAATGTAACGGTTCCACTTGCCTTTGACCTTGGTCTCAGAAGGCCTCCTTCAGAGAGACAGAACTCTGTTCATTTAAAGCCATAACAGGTTTTCTTAAACAGTGAAGAGACATTTTCTTCTTATTAATCAGATAATAAACAGAATAATCTTCTTTTATTCCTAATTTGATCAATGTATAAAAAGAAAACACAAAACGAATGTTATTATAATGTTTTATTGTGCTTTGATGTAAATCACAGCTTGAAATTTAACTGTGAAACCACAGTGATTGATTATAGATGTTTAAGTTCAAATATTTTACTTAACTAAACTTTGCATTATGGTTAAGCTTTATTATGAAACTTTTTATAATTATTTTTTTATCTGAATCATTATAATGAATGTTCAATATGAAGTAAATCATTTTTAAGTTTTCAGTAAATCATTTTTTTTTTTGTTCTTTAAAGTGCTCTCAGCAGAGAGCACTGTACGACTGTGCAGACGTCAACAAGTTTTGTTTAAGAAAAACAACATCTGGCAGTCCTTCACTAACCTTTCTGCTTTTAAACTAACATCGCTGAACTAACAGTCAGTTGAGTTGAGTTGGAAAGCGAACACTCTCGTGCTTCACGAGGACGCAGCTGGTTGTGTTAGTTCAAAAAMCAAAGCCTATAATCTCTACAATTATGTAGACTTTATTATTTTTGCTGTCTGCTCAGAACAGGTGGTGTAAAATGCTTCTTGATGGATTTCAGGTGCAGGTAACAGGTATGACAGGAAACATCCAGTTTGACACGTTTGGCCGAAGATCTAATTTCTCCATCGACGTGTACGAGATGAAGCCCAAGGGACCCAGGAGGGTGAGTGAGCTCATAGGTTTGAAAACATTTTAACTCATTTAATTAACTTTTATTTCCAGGATTAAAATACCAACACGCAGTGTGTGTGAGAGAGCAGGTATTCCCTACTATGTGGGGACCATTTTTGGCGTACACACCTACTTGTGGGGACCAAATGGGGACTTAAGCCTAGTCCCCACGGGGGGGAATGCCATTGGAGGGTTGGGGTTAGGTTTAGGGTAAGGGGTCAAGGTTAGGCTGTAGAAATTAATGGAAGCCAACGCAATGTCCCCTAAAGATAGCTGTACCAGACCATGTGTGTGTGTAATGGTTCCAGTTACGTAAAAACAGGCATGTGCAGGAAACAGATATGTGTTATTGCTTTTTTTTTTCCTTCACATGTTGGCAGAACGGATGCTGAGTGTAGCCCAGTGCGCCCAAATCCAATCCAAATTGTCCAGCTTCCTTTTTCGCTTTAGATTTCAATTTGGAAATAATTCTTCAGGAGTCAATGAGGACTGACAGATTGGAGAGGAACAAACCCACAAAACTGTGTAGGGTAACACATTATAAGGCCCAAAGAAATACACACTCTAAAATTTTGTTGGAGCACTTATAGTGATGTCAAAACAAGTATTTTTGTTTATTTACATTATTTATTTTCTCAAGAACTTGTACTAATGATAAAAATTTTTAGACACGCTTTATAAAATCTTCATCAATAAATCTCAGAGATTTTTTACTAAGGTTGTTGGAACTCTGAAGTAACGGCCTTTAGCCCGTCAACAAATTAAATCTTGTATTTGCTGAAGCATTAATGTCTCAGCATTGAGATTCTCTCTGTAAAGTGTCACGTTTTTGTTTGCTTTTAATAAACAGGTGTTCCGATTCATGAAAACTTTAGATTTTAAAACTGCCAATGAGACATGTGGGAAAAAAGAGCTACAAGCCGACCGCTCGGCTCACATTAACATTCAGCTGCAGCGTCTTCATTTTGCCCGAAAGCACAGACACATGTCTTGTGCCTTGGATTGCTGAAGGAGGAAGCAAACACACGTCTTCTGAGATGAGGTGCGCTCATTTGGAAAAGACATTTATCTAGTTAACTTGTCAGCCTCGACACATGTCAGTGTTTGTTAGTTTACATGCTGGACAGCTTCTTCAGGAGACCTGAGGAAATAAGTCTTTTGCCTTTTTAGCTTGTAAGCTTTGTTATTTAGCAAATACACTCATATGCTTTAATATTTTTCACTTTTGTTTTCCTTTATATGGAACTTGTCCAGTGACAAACGAAATTAATGAGTGGCCACAAGATAATTATTACAGTCATTCCCATGCAGAGACTGTTGATTGTTAAAATTAGAATTTTATTTTAATATAAGAATGAATGACATCCTTCAGTCTCTTGCAGTTAGACATGAAGCAATTCTTGCAGCTATAAGACATAGCTGACGATAGGATTTGTCTTTGTCCCAAAGGTTTTTTTTAATATTATTTTTCTAAGTTTTRTTTTGTTGAAGCTCAGCATTCAAAGCGGGCTCCTTTCTCTCACACAGTCTTTGCTGAAGGAGTGGAGTTAAGTCACCTTCAGGAACACAGTAAAAAACTTGTTTCCTGACACACACTTAGGGCATTCAATGTCATCGTGTAAATACTAATACTATGAAAAATGAACTGTTTAGATTGAACCATAGAGGTATACTCTTTAACAAAATAATAATATCAATATCAATTAAAAAAAATAATAATAATAAATGTGGGGTACCTTTGAGCAGTTAAAAAAAACAATGTCGGCTATTCATATTTAGTCTGACTCCACCAATGTCTGTATCTTCCACTAAAAGACACGGCTGCTTAAAGTTATTTTGTGGCCATGTGTTCATTTTTCTTTGTCCAGTATCATCAGGCTCCTTACATTTACACTTGATTTATCCCAGATTGTTTCCCCTAAAACATGTACAGTCACAGTTATTTGTGTTGTTGRGCAGACCTAAAGCAATGCAGTTTGAAACCAGACCCACATGTTTACTCTCAGTTGACCCTGATATCCCATAAAAGCTGACATCAAATCGGGGAGCGGCCCCATAAAGTCCAAGTAGCTCACCTCAGAGACACCATTTATCAGCAGCCGTCACGTCCGATCTCAGTGTGAGCCGATCTGCAGTGACAACAGAGCGAGCACGGTGCGTATTTAAACCATCAGAACAGAGACGACTTCTTGAGTGCTGCACAAATAAACAGAGCAGCAACTGGGATCCTCTCGGGGGTAAGCGTGCGCAGGACGAACTTTGTTTTCGTGTTGAGATTATGCTGTTGTTTTGTGTGGTGGTAATTTATGTCAATGTCAATTTATTTGTACAGCACAGAAAAACAAGTGCTTCACAGTTCAACCAAATGAATGGATAAAACGACAAAGAAACACGGAAATGTTCACAAATAGGTACAATTTGTATAAATACTGCAAAACAAGCTAAAACCATCAGCTGTAAAAGAATCTCAAACTTTGCCAGAATCAAAAGCTAATGAGTAAATTTAGCAAAAACAATGATGAGGTATTGTTAAGACTGCATGATGTTTCTTGCCAGTTGTTTCAGTGAATTCAAAAAAATTAAAACAACTGAACTTTTATTCTGAAAGGATGAGCATAATCTGCATAAAAGAAGCATCTCATGCAGTTTAAAGCTTAGAACTCCAGCTCTCTTGTAGTATTCAAAGTATTCAATTCAAAAACATAAGCCCAGTTTTTTATTTTATTTTTTTACATTTTTATTTGATTTGCCAAGTCCTGAATGACTGAAAATGTACACCAGCACGTTTTACTGCTTTAGTGGTGTTGCTTTCTTCTTATGTAAGAGAACATTTGCTAAACCAGGAATAGATTACTCCTACTCTGCTCAGGTGAAGTGAGAAGCACCACTACAAGCTTTTTATTAAATCATGCATCAAGCAAAACCCAAAGTGTCTCCATCTGCACAGATCGAGCCGACCAACTCACACACACACTTGGAGGCTCTTCTGCTGAACGTCTCTCTCTCTCTCTCTCTCTCTCTCTCTCTCTCTCTCTCTCTCTCTCTCTCTCTC
>NW_013952439.1:1197502-1199891 GCF_001266775.1 Austrofundulus limnaeus
CTCTCTCTCTCTCTCTCTCTCTCTCTCTCTCTCTCTCTCTCTCTCTGCTTCCTGTGATAACTGTGAACCTCTGTGTCGTTTTTCCAGATCGGCTACTGGAACGAGTTCGAAAAGTTTGTATTTATAATGGATCAGCAGGTCACCAACGAGTCCTCCTCTGTGGAAAACCGAACAATTGTGGTCACTACTATTATGGTACTCACTCTCAAACAGATTCTAAGTGTTTCATCTTAAGATTTCTGCCACTCAAGGTCAAGGTGTCCAACGTTGCAATCTGTCCTGGGAGGGTAGAATTATTTTGTTTTCTGTTGCTTTCCATCCACTCACTACATGTTGAAACAGTCGACTCACAAGAGTGTTTCAACTGTATCCGTGTGGGTGCCAAAGCATTTTGGTTTTTTTATATTACAGTGGGCTGTTGTAGTAGTGACGTCACAATAACGGCTTTGGTAAAAAGATAAACTATAGAGATAGACACCATCGTATTCACGTTGAGTAAGTAAAAATATTTCCGTCTCATTAAGTAATCTGTCAGCGACGCCAGTTCACAATCAGATAAAATGTTCTGCAAACACAAAACATTCTATTCTATTCTTCTAGCTTTCTAAACCATAGGCTGAGAGTAAACAGGTTAGTTAGACACAGTCAGGTTAGAAATCATCAGCCATTCTTAGATGTAAGATAAGGTGCGCCTTATCTTACATTTAAGATCATGGCTTCTCCTTCCTTCTGACTTTGTCTATTGTGTCTGCATCTTAGGCAAATTCAGAATGTAATAGTCACGCATTCCCATTTTAACGTCTGGAGACTCATTTTTTCATCTCTGCTACAGTAAGTACAGCGAGACAGCGGTGATATCTTTGTTTGTTACAGTGATGGGCAGGCGGGCCTTGAACTGGGATGTTTGCAGATGACACTGTGGTGTTTAGTGAGAGTAGAGAGCAGGTGGAAGAGAGCCTGGAGAGGTGGATGTTTGCTCTGGAGAGAAGAGGACTGAAAATCAGTAGAAGCGAGACAGAATGGGACAGGTGCAGTGGTGAAACTGTAAGGAGTAGACGCATCAAGGTGCACTTGTAAGTCCAAGGACTCCAAAGAACTTCAGATTTCAGTCGTTTACTCATTCTTACACAGCTGCCCTGTAGACTGACAGATGCGACGCTGCCATGCACGGGCATCAGCGGACCCTCTGACCACAGGCGAGGCGGGTGACGTGATCGAGGGTTCGAAATGGCAACCCACCAATTTACAGGCCAAACCCCTACCACCTGAGCCACTGTGCCCCCAAACTGGATGAGTTTTGTTTGATGAGGTCAACATGAGAGACGACAGTAGAGAGGTGAAGAAGAAGGTGCAGGCAGAGTTTAGTGGATGGAAACAAATCAGCGGCGATTACTGACAAATGTTTAGAAGCTGGTTGAGAGACCTGCAGGATGTATGATTTGATTGATTGGTTCAAACTTTCATTGGGAGCGATCTCAGTGGTTCAGAAAGATGATATTATAGAGGCAGCTTGGGTTTTGGAGACAGTCGGAGGCTGAAGGTGGGAATATTAGATGATGGATGTTGAAGTTGAAGCAGCAAGGGTGGAGAAAATGAGGAAGACCACAAAGAAGAATCAGAGGTGGATGCTGGAATAGATGGATGTAGATGATCCTTGCCATCATTTAGAACAAGGAAGGACAAATAGTTTCGTCATAGCATTATTTTCTGTCTGACATGCTTTTAATTTGATTAAAATACATCACAGTCACCTCATCAACTTTGTGTTGCTTTTACTTATTTTCATAGGATCAAAGACAGGTTCAAAAACTTTTCATTTGGTTTGTAATTGCCTTGACTAGAGAAGCATTAGTTTAAATAATAAAAGTGTAAAACTGTCAAAATGTTTAGATATTAAGAGACAACAATTTCTGCTAAAGATGAGACTTAATGAAACCAAAATGACCTCTGAAAAACATGTGCATGCCATGTGGTGAAGTAAAACCCTGTTGGTTATTGTCTCATGGTGACACTGATTTATATTTAAAGGCAAACATGTTTTATATTTTAGAGAATGATATTTAGAGAAACTAAAACAAAAGAAAAGCTGCAATAAGATGAACTAAAACCAACATGTAGATATGTTTAAATCGTAAAAAAAAAGTAAAAATAGCAGCTTGAGTCACTGTTAAAAGGTATTTCATCATGAAGCCGATGCTCTGATGTGCTTTGCACACTTTTCTCACATAATATTCAGTATCTGAGCGAAAAGGCYCCACCTGTTTGACGGCTTTAATCTCTCTGGTGTCGCTGGCGTTTACTTCATGAACTGGGAAAAGTGCTCCATTCAGTTTGTCCTGCCTCCTGTGCCGAGCTGATGCAAAGTACATGCAACTTCCCCGCCCCAAAC
>NW_013952439.1:1199906-1201547 GCF_001266775.1 Austrofundulus limnaeus
CACCCCCTGCTTATTAACCAGCTTCCAGAGATTTAAAGTTTGGACAAAGATAGCATGATGAGGGGAGCCTGACAGCTTCCATTTATTTACGTCAGACGCTTTGCTCCTTCGGCTCACTCATTTTGTCTGTTGAGTCTAGATGTTCGGTGGGTGTTTGTCCATATTTCCTCCCGCATGCGTGCACGTCGTCCCAGTTAGGACCCCCGTTTTGTTTGACCCTCGAGGTCTGGCCACTGTTTGATGTGCGCTTTCTTTTGCTCTGAACTCAAAATTGTGTCTAATTAACAGGAAGCTCCGTATGTGATGTACAAGAAAAACTTTCAGCAGCTGGATGGGAATGACAAATATGAAGGCTACTGTGTTGATTTAGCTTCTGAAATTGCGAAACATGTGGGGATAAAATATAAACTGTCAATAGTGCCGGATGGGAAGTATGGAGCCAGAGATCCAGAGACTAAAACGTGGAACGGGATGGTGGGGGAACTGGTGTATGGGGTAAGTACCACTCCACTTATGCAGCCTTTAATCTGTTTATTTATTTTTTTCTGAATACCTAAAAGAGAGATTGTATCAGTCATGTTTGATCAAAATCAAACCAGAAACACATGAATATTATACCCATTAATTATTCGTTTGTTCCTGGTCATATGAGGTGTTCTAAAACTTAATTTCCTGTTCTGTGATGCATTTTTTAAAGTGGTCTTATTAAAGATGCTCAGATATTACCCTTCATTTCAAATTTAAATCAAAGGCATCTTTCAAGCCTGAACTGCTTTTCACTGACCTGGTGCCTCGTTCGCACATTTTGATGCTTTTATGCAAAACTTTACTATAAAATTTTGGCTTAAAAAGGATTTAGCAACCTGTAGCAGATAAATAGGAATAAATACACAAAGCTCCSATCAAATCCAAAGTGTCACATTAATGTTAATTATTGGCAACATCTCAGTGAGACAATGAGAGAAAAAACAACTAAAAACTTTGGTTTCTGATAGAGTAGAAGCAGACTGGTACCAGAGCCTCTGATGGAGGACACATTGACTCATTAGGAGTGGGATAGATGTGAGAAAAAGGTATTCTTGACCTAAAACACATGAATGTTCCTTTACAAAGAGTACAGAAGGGATGGCAGAACTTGGCTTTTGGTAGCTGTTCAGGACGATCTGACAGGTTTAAGTTTTAAAATAAAAAGTTGTGCTTTCTTTATGAGTTCGTCTACAATAATAATCTGCCGCATTTACTCTTTTTTATGTCTGAGCCATAATTTTATTTATTTATTCCTGTTTTGGCTGCTCCCTTCTTCAGGGGTCGCCACAGTGTGCAAACTCGCACAAATTATTTAACAGTTGTTTGACACTGGATGCCCAGCCTGGCTCAGACCTGCAGCCATAAGATTCGACGGCAGCACTGACCGCTAAGCCTAACGTCCACGCCAAATTACCAAGAAATATGCTGAAATAAATCCTTGCCATCCTTGAAGAAATACTGTATGTAATGCCTGGAAMACTTTGTACCAGGGTTTTAATCTAAGATCACAGAATGGGGAGAATGGAATGGAATTACAGCTGCTCTGATCAAAATGTACAAATGGCTGTGCACACAAATGGTGAGATTTTGAGCAATGTGTACTGTATATATATA